>NC_062551.1:121351660-121657868 GCF_016906955.1 Phacochoerus africanus
ACCCAATGCGTCTTTAAATTACTGGCACAGATCGATGCCCATATTTCTCAGTGTCATGTTCATTATGTTGAACTATTTATGTCATCGTAACCCAAGGCATCTTAATGCAACCTGACATCCAGGTTATGTTGCATTAAAAAAATAAAAAGCTATTGCATTTTGTTAATGGGCTGGAAAACTTTCCATGTTGCTTTTTTTTTCCTATTCAGTGTGGGATTATTGTATGTTGTGTGTGTGTGTGTGTGAGCATGGTTCTAGGTTAAAGGGTGAAAGATCAGACGAACGGTCAGGACATAGGGGAAGACATCGATCCTCACAGCCAACCGCCCCCCTCCCCCCTCACAACCACCCTCCAACACTCTCAAACCATATCCCCAACGGACACCAGCTTGCGACCCAAAAGGCAGACAATATACCCCCAACGGACGGGTTGGGCAAGCCACGCCAACAAAACAGATAGGGGCCACTCGTGGTTCCTCGGCAAGGAACCTAACTTTCACCCCACCCCAGAGCTACATCGCCCTCTAACCCCCTCACACCACCCGGGGAAACACATAACAGGCAGCCACCTTTACCCCCGATACGGGCCTCACCTACCAACCCACAATCTCCGTCTTCCCCCCCCTTAACACACGATCTAAACCCCTCCCGTAGAACCCCACTCCCACCTTCACTCCCCCCAACCTCTTCCCCGTACTTTCCTCCCGCTCCATCACCCCCTCATAACCCCCTTCTACCTGATACAACCAGGTTCAACACCTCGACAGGCCCAAACACCGCCCATCCCCAACTCCGCCGCGGATCCCGCCCATCGACCCAGACCCGGGCCCCGCACACCTTAATTAGGAAAACCCCCAACCCCCCCCCACCACCAGTGATACCCCCGCCATACGACAGCCGCGAGGCACGCACCACACCCCAAGCGAACTACCCCTATCACCCTAACACCACCCGTTGCGAGCACTGATACCTTGAATCAGAGTCGGTGCAACTCCCACTCTAGGTCCCCCCCGGCTGGCCTAACTGGTAAAAGATAAGGCTATAGAGGGGGGGTGACTCTTCTGGATAGTGTTTAAAGATGACCTCTTTAATTGTAGAGATTATCATCTAACACTCCAAATCAAAATGTCACTCACATTTTAAGTTCTGCTAAATGCTAAGCCTTCTAAAAAGTTTTTACTTCTTATCATTTAGTTTTCTTTTTGCTCTATGAATTTGCATAACAAGTTATTTCTACTTCCATGGTGTATTTTTATATCTTAATAATATAAATTTTTGAGCATATACCTTAGCTCTACCAAATATCTGAAATTTCTTCAGGATAAGGATTGGTTTTATTACTGTAGTCTAGTGATTCTCCAATATTCAGTGTCCATAAAAACAACTTAAGGACTGTTTAGAAATTTAGATCCTTGTTACACTACCAGAGAACTTGACATAATAGGTCTGAATTTGGAATCAATCACCTCCATTTGTAGTAAAGAGCTATGGGAGAATAAATACAAAGAATACCAAACTTAGGCACATCCTAGTCAAACTGCTGAGAACTAAAGACAGAGATAAAGAAGAACATATTTAAAGCTGCTGGAAAAAAATCAACACTTTATGTGCAGTGGAGTATGAAACATGGTTGATTTTTTGTCAGCAACAATGAAGACCAGAAGACAATGGAATGGTTTTCTTTAAAGATCTGAAAGAAGAAAGAATCCACTAAACCAATTAATATGCAAAAAAAAGTCCTTAAAATGAGGTGAAACACACATTTACAGAGAAATGAAAGCCGAGAAAATTTGTTGCTGGCAGACCAGTGAGACAAGAAAAAAGGAAACACAAGGAAGGGAAATGACAGAGGGAAATCACAAGAAGGAAGAAAAACACAAAAAAAAACGGACAAAAAAAACTACCGACATTAAAACCCATTTTCTTTAAAAGGCAAAAATCCCTTTAAAGCAAAAAAATGACAAAACCATAAAGTGGAGTTAAAACATATGTAGGAATAAAATATATGACAGTACAATATTACTACTAAAGTTAGTAAGTAATGAGAAATGAACTGATTTCATGTCCTTACATTTGCAAAATTTGAAGTGTGAAGTGTGAGCTGATAAAACATTAACTCTAAAAGATAATCTGATAAATTAAGGATATATATTATAATTCCTAGAGCCGCAAAGAAATGATAAAAAGCAGTATAGCTGAAAGGCCAATAGAGGGAAAAACAATAGAAAACTAAAACTATTCAATTAACTCTCCAAAATAGGAAAAAAAAAAACCAAAAACAAAACAAAAAAATAAGTATATGAAGATATAATAAATAAACCATATAAGTGATTACATTAAGGAAAATAGACCAAACACTGAAAAGCCAGAGATTACTAGACTGGAATATATATCTATATACTGTCTACAAGACGTAATTTAAATGCAATAATGCCGAATGGTATATATATATGCCATTCAACTTGTTTGTATTTGGCATATATATATCATGTAATCATAGATGAAGTGTTAACACTTCCTATCGTGTTGTTAATAGAACAAATAAGCACAAATTCATTTAGGATATGGAATATATAAACATTATCAACTAACTCAATTGATATTAACAGAACACCACATCCAACAACTTCAGGATAAACATTATTTTCAAGTGCACAGGGAGCATTCATCAGGCTAGATTATATATTGATTCATAAAATGCATCTTATAAATTAAAATAAATTGAAATCTTACAAAATATGTCTGCTGATTGAAATGGAATGAAATTGAAAATAAATGACATTAAGATGTACAGAACAATTCTCAGGTATTTTGAAATTAAAGAAGATATTTCCAGGTTAACCCATGAGTCAAAGAAGAAATTACAAGAAAATTAGGAATTGTTATAATGAAGGTACTGAAAAAATTTTTAAACCTTGTGGACACGAAAAGCATAAACCATAAATATATAGATTGATCCCAAATGGATAAAATGATAAAACTTGAAAATAACAAGTGAAGATATGGAGCAACTCGAACTTTTACACATGGGTGGTGGGAATATCAAATGGTACAAACATTTGAGAAAACTGATTGAACACTTTTATTTTAAAGCTAAATATACACCTATCCTATGACTCAATGAACCCACTCCTAATTATTTATCCCAGAGGAATAAAAACATTTGTTTATGAAATGACATATAATTATATTCATAATGGCTTTATTCACAACAGCCAACAACTGGAAACCACTCAAATATCTAGCAATAAAACTATGGGTAAATAAATTATAGTGTTTTATACATTGGGATACCACTCAGCAACAACAACAACAACAACAAAAAACAGCAAGATGGAGCTCATGTACTTTATATTGGGAGGGAAAAGCCAGTGTAAAAAAGTTTATCCTGTGTGGCCCCATTTATATGAAGTCCTACAACAGTCAAAATTAGCTTATGGAGAATGGAAATCATTTTGGTGATTTTCTGGAGCAGTGGGAGACGGACTGCAAAGGAGCACAAGAAACTTTCTGGGAGAGGAGTGTTCTATAAATGTTGTACATATATGTATATGTTCTTAAGAGAGGACACAAGTGACTTTTTTTAAAATTACTCAATGAATTTTTATTATATTTATAGTTGTACAACCATTGTCACAACCCGATTTTATAGCATTTCCATCCCAAACCCCCAGAGCATCCCTCCACCCCCCAACCTGTCTCATTTGGAAGCCATAGTTTTTTGAAGTCTGTGAGTCAGTATCTGTTCTGCAAAGAAGTTATCATGTCCTTTTCTTAGATTCGACATGTAAGTGATAGCATACGATGTTAGTGTCTCACTGTCTGGATAACTTCACTTAGCATGATAATTTCTAGGTCCATCTTATCCACTCTTCTGTCGATGGACATTTAGGTTGTTTCCCTGCCTTGGCTATTGTATAGAATGCTGCAATGAACATTGGAGTACATGTGTCTTTTTGAGTCACGGTTTTCTCTGGATAGAATAGGATTGCTGCATCAAATGGTAATTCTATTTTTAGTTTTCTGAGGAATCTCCATACTGTTATTCTTGACTGGGGTAACGGCTACATTGATGTATATTTTTGGTATTTTTTTTTTCTTTTTAGGGCTGCACTGGCAGCATATGGAAATTCCCAGGCTAGGGAATTACAACTGCCAGCCTACAACACAGCCACAGCAACATCAGATCCAAGCCATGTCTGTGACATATACCACAGCTTATGGCAATGATGGATCCTTAACCAAATGAGCAAGGCCAGGGATCGAACCTGCATCCTTATGGATGCTTGTTCGGTTCGTTACCACTGAGCCACATCAGGAAATCCCACGGCAAAATTTATCACAGTAAATACTTAAAACTCTCTGCACTTTATTTTATGAAAGCTATGCTCAATGAAGTATTTTAATATTTTGAAAAGCATTTGGCCATCCAGATTCTGGCCTTATTTTGCAGAGATTCTGATTCAGTGTGTCTGTACTGAGAATCCCTTAATCTGCATTTTTTTTTTTTTTTTTTTGGTGTATAGGGCTGCACCTGCAGCATTTGGAAGTTCCCAGGCTTGGGGTCTAATCAGAGCTGTAGCTGCTGGCCTATGCCACAGCCACAGCAATGCCAGATCTGAGCTGCGTCTGCACCCTACAACACAGTTCTCGGCAATGCTGGATCCTTAACCCACTGAGCAAGGCCAGGGATCGAACCCACATCCACATGGTTTCTAGTTGGGTTCATTACCGCTGAGCCAAGACTGGAACTCCCTAATCTGCATTTTTAACAAGAGGCCCTGGTTGATCCTAATGTATGTGGTCTGTTAATTACACTTCCGAAAGTATTGATCTAACATAATGTTATATTTCTAGAAGAGCTGATCACATTTTCAAAAGTAAATGAATTAATCATAACTCACAATGAATTTTTGACTCTGAATTCTTATTTCAAAAAATAATATTTTTTGCTATATTTGCTGTATATATCCTATTTTCAAAATATTACGCTTTATGAGTTTATTCCAAACTAGAAAAAGTATCCTTGTCTCCTTATTGTCTCTCATTCATGCTACAACCCTTCCAGTATCTGCTATTGCTAACATGCTTTTCCCACCAGAAAAACCTCTCCCAATCTTCTATCTGGCTAGTATCCTGTATTTTTCCTTTAAAAGCCCAATACACCAGGGCCTTTCCGACTAGGCTTGTTGCTAGTATCTAACTAATAATGATTTTCCCTTCTCTAAATCCTGTAGTTCTTATTGACTGATCTATTCAGCCTGACACTCACACACATACCAAACTGTATGGTTATTTTTTTCCCATATGGGTCTTTTCTCTCTAACAATATTATAAACACATATTGAAAACATTTCAGTTTCTCAGTTTTTGTAGCCCCTCTTCTCCTTCCGCCAGGCTAAGGAGACTTAAAATATTCAAAAAGTGTTTTTAAATTAACAACACAGAATTTGGGATTTGATGTATGTTAGAATTCCAATCCTGGAATCCAAAAATTATAATATTGAGAAATTTTTGTCTTCATCTATAAAAATGGGAGTAGTAATTCTTTCTTCACAAAGTTATTACAAAAATTAAATGGTGCTAAAGACATTGTTTGGTGCTACATAAGTTTTTAACAATTGGTTCTGGATAAGATTCTTGCTGCTGATGTGCCATTATTGTGTAGTTGTGGCATTATTATTTGTATTAAAATATTAGACTATGGGAATTTAGAAATTATATAATTCAACCCATTTGTTCCCATATTTATAAAACCGAGGCTAGAGAGGAACAGTTTGTGGATTATTTTATTCTACAAGAAGAGTTTGCAAGTTACAAAATTTATGTTCTGATTTACAGTATGTTGCAGTTTGAAAACCATATATGTTACATACAGAGACTATTTTCCCAATTAAAGGAGTAAAATACTACTCTCCATTTACATGGAAGATGACCCTTGGGGATTTTTTTTTCCCTTATCTGTGTATGAACTGTTTTCTTTAAAATATGGATCCTAAAATGTATAGATACGATGGCAAGCATCTTCCCACAATGCTCTGACTACATGTATATTACATATACATTCTCGCATATTCACAAATCTTCAGGTCAACCTCATTAAGGCAATGAATAATTAACTTGGTGGCTACTGTTCACCTGCTCTGTGATCACAACACTCAAAGTAAAATACATCTGACCTATTTTGGTTGTGTGCTCTTAGTTTCATTATTGACCAGGAAGTGAAATGTCTCCTTGCCTCCTGATTCAGAGGCCCTTAGAGATCCCCAGTGTGCTCATTTCTCCTCTGTGGTCAAGTGTGGTACAAGATGCCATGCTGAGAGGAAGTTTGTATGGGAGTTTGCAGATGGTGAGAGAAAGAGAGGTGTGACAGATGAGATCAGGAATATGAAAAATAGAAGTTTTAAATATTGAGGCTTTAAGAACTAGTGGATGAGGGCTTGTGAAAATGGACCTTGTCTAGAGGATTCCCTTGTAACCAGTGTGCGAGGGGGTACACATAGATGAACTTGTATTGTTTTTCTTGTAGAACTCATTCTATTTTCCCTGGCAATGTTGGGTTGATTTTTAAAGTCAGTGAACTCCTAGATGGTGGGGCGGCCACCAGCCTCCCCCCATCTCTTAGCCTCGCCATGCGGCTCCCTGGGTGCTATGGCGCGACCTTTTACATTTGTTGGTGCTCTCTTTCGAGCCCTAGCGACCGCTGCGGGTTCATGACTACGAATAATGGACTGCTGTACCTGGTCCTTCCCCCCCCCCCCCCCCTTTAGGATAATTGATACTCAGATACCTGTTTATCAAAAACCCACAGAGGTACTTCCTTTGCTTTCACATTTTTTGCTGTCAGTTCAACTAATGTGTGTTGCACGGCCCTCCAAACACGTTCAGCTGAATTCGCTGTTAAGGTGCTCCTTTTCCCATAGCCCTTCTACGTCTGGGCTGCCAGACCATTCCACACCCAACGTGGACAGGCCCTCCCTCTCATCCTACCTGGAGCTTTTAATGCCATAGGTGCTAGACCCCTACTGTCCCCATCACTTTGTCTCACAGAGGAACTGACATTTTCACTATCACCCAGAGCCAGATAGGCGCACAGACCAACAACAGCGCACAGGAGTGCGGGGAGACAGGGAGGCATGTCTCGCCGCGCGGGTATTGCGGCACGAACGGAGGTCTAGGCAAACATGCTTCGGGATTGTTAATACCTAAGGCAATCTACAGATTCAATGCAATCCCTATCAAATTACCAAGGTCATTTTTCACAGAACTTGAACAAAATATTTTAAAGTATGTTTGGAAGCACAAAAGACCCAGCATAGCCAAAGACCTCCTGAAAAAGAAAAATGGAGCTGGAGAAATCAGGCTCCCAGACTTCAGACTATACTACAAAGCAACAGTCGTCAAAACTGCATGGTACTGGCACAAAGACAGACATATAGATCAGTGGAACAGGATAGAAAGCCCAGAATTAAACCCATGCACTTACAGCCAACTGATCTATGCCAAAGGAGGCAAGGATATACAATGGAGAAAGGACAGCTTTTTAAATAAGTGGTGCTGGGAAAACTGGAGAGCCACGTGGAAAAGAATGAAATTAGAACATCCCCTAACACCATACACAAAAATAAACTCCAAATGGATTAAAGACCTAGATATAAGACCAGACACTATCAAACTCCTAGAGGAAAACATGAGCCAAACACTCTCTGACATAAACGACAGCAACATCTTCTCAGATCCACCTATTAGAGTAATGACAGTAAAAACAAAAATTAACAAATGGGACCTAATCAAACTCAAAAGTTTCTGCACAGCAAAGGAAACCCTAAACAAAATGAAAAGACAACCCACAGAATGGGAGAAAATTTTTGCAAATGAATAAACTGACAAGGGATTCATCTCCAAAATTTATAAACACCTTCTGCAGCTCCATACCAAAAAAAACCAAACAACCCCATCAAAAAGTGGGCAGAAGATCTAAACAGACACCTCTCCAAATGACACATACAGATGGCCAAAAAACACGGGAAAAGATGTTCAACATCACTCATTATTAGAGAAATGCAAATCAAAACCACGACGAGGTACCACCTTACACCAGCCAGAATGGCCATCATCCAAAAGTCTGCAAACAGTAAGTGCTAGAGAGGGTGTGGAGAAAAAGGAACCCTAGTACACTGTTGGTGGGATTGTCAATTGGTGCAACCACTGTGGAAAGCAGTATGGAGATTCCTCAGAAAACTAAACATAGAACTACCATTTGATCCAGCAGTCCCACTCCTGGGCATCTCTCCAGAGAAAACCACGACTCGCAAAGACACATGTACTCCAATGTTCATTGCAGCCCTATTTACAATAGCCGAGACATGGAAACAACCTAAATGTCCATCGACAGAGGAGTGGATCCAGAAGATGTGGTACATATACACCATGGAGTATTACTCAGCCATTAAAATGAACAAAATACCAGCATTTTTTGCAACATGGATGGACCTAGAAATTATCATGCTAAGTGAAGTCAGCCATACAATGAGACACCAACATCCAATGCTTTCACTGCTATGTGGAATCTGAAAAAAGGACAGATGGAACTTCTTTGCAGAACAGATGCTGACTCACAGACATTGAAAACTTATGGTCTCTGGAGGAGACAGTTTGGCGTGTGGGGGGTTGTGCCTTGGCTGTGGGATGGAAATCCTGTAAAATCAGATTGTTATGATCATTATACAACTACAGATGTGATAAGTTCATTTGAGTAATAAAAAAATGAAAAAAAAATGTAGGTGAACTGATTATATAGTGAAACTAGGAAGCAAAACAGAGCTACATTCAGATTACAGTCTAATTAATAATGTGGTATGTGTCAATCAATTCATAGTTTATGTATCTGTCAAAAGTAAAAAAACACAGGCCTTTATCCATATTCTGAACAGAGGAAATTAAGTTTGGAAATGTAATTTGTAGGCTTTCTATTGTGAAAATAGAGCGTATATAATAAGAAATGCTGGAACTGAGGATTAAGTAGTCACTGGATGGTACAGTCAGCCTCTTTGACTTCTCAGAATCTATATACGCCCCCTTAATTTTCATGTAATGATAATATAAGTATCTTGCATCCATCTAAGAAACTGAAATTAGCCCTCATGCTATCCCTTATAAAAATTAGGGATAAAAAATCATTCTGTGTCTATGCTTGAATAATGTAAAGCCAGTCACAATTTCACCTACAATTCTATAACCTGAGGACTAAATCCCAACATTAATAATTTTATATATATATATATATATATATATATGAAAGAGAAGTTAGAAAATGAACTAATGTCATATATATGTAAAATGTTTTATATATATATATATATGTATAAAACTGACCTAATAAAATATTTGTATGGTTGATATAATATAGGGGAAAGAGAAAGTAGAAAACTAACTAACATATATAAACATGAATAAAAAACAAGGAAGGAGAGGACAAGATGGTGGAGGAGTAGGGGGACACGCTCGCCCTCTCCCACAAACACAACAAAAAAAAGCACATCTACAGAATAAATGACTCGAACAGAACAGCAACCTAAATGCTGGCAGAAGAACCTAAACTCCAATAATGGCAAGAAGTTCGTGACATTACAGGGCAGAATGGGAGAAAAGAGGAGAGTGAGAGAACGTGAATCCGAGCGGGACTGGCGCTCCCGAAAGGGAACTGCAGAGGAGAAAGGGATCCCACACCCTGGAAAGTCACCTACACGGGGGAAAGATCAAACGAACCGGAGGAATTTCCAGATGCAGAGAAGAGGGTAGCAGTAAGTTGGAGTACGGAAAAGCCGATCAAGAACCGAACGGACCATCTGAACTACGGGCACAGTCACCAAAAATTGAGACGCCTGGGTGGGGGCTGGGCACTGAGACCTCGGCTCCAGAGGTTGGTCGCCGAGAAAGGGCCAGGGGACGCCTGGGTGGGGGCTGGACACCGAGACCTCGCCTCTGAAGGTTGGTCACCGAGAAAGGGCCTGGGGACGCCTGGGTGGGGGCTGGGCACCGAGACCTAGGCTCCAGAGGTTAGTCCCCTGGGCTGGGGGGGGCGGGGCTGGAGCGGAAACTGCTTGGGAGGTCTAGAAACCATTTGACGGGGCAGAGACTGCCTGGGAGACTAGAAAACAAAGCTGTCACAGAGGAAGGGAGCAATACTCTAGGGGTGGGGAAGTGGAAAACCCCATCAGAGGGAACCTGGGAAAAGAGCCTGGTCTGCGCCCATGCTGGGGAGGGGAGAGAAGAAGGGGTGGGTCCCCAATAGAATACCCCCCATGCCACAGCAAGCTTACAGGCCCACTAGCTAGCTGAAAGCTGTGCTTCCCAGTGCATCCCCTCCCCCCACCCCCGCCACCCCCTACGCTCTCACTGGACTTGGGGCTGCCTGCCATCCAGGAGGGCTGGCCTCAACAATTACCTGAAGCCTACCACCGCAGGGGCTGTCCCTGCACAGGCCTGCTTGCCCTTTGGAGGGGCTACACTTCCGCAGAGTAGCACCAAACACCACCAGCCCCCGAGAAAAGGCCTGCAGCCCAGAAAAGCTAGAACAAGCCTAGCCAGGCAGTGAATAGATCTGCCTAATTCCTGGATGGTTTTTCTGAGTCGGGCTGCCCCGGGGAGGAGCCTCTTCAGTTTCCATCGGCCCTGCTACCCGCCCAAGCCCCCAGGGGGTGCCCTAGTGGATCAGCTGTATAGGACTGCCAGCTCCAGGCAGGACCCCCTACAGCCCAGAAAAGCTGCAACAAGCCTTGCCAAGCCAGGAAAAGAACTGAGTTGGTTTTTCTGAGTCGGGCTGCCCTGGGGAGGAGCCTCTTGGGTTTCCAGTGGCCCTGCTACCCGCCCAAGCCCCTAGGGGGTGCCCCACTCCCACGGAATAGCTGCTCAGCAACACCAGCCCCCTAGAAGAGCCCCTGCAGCCCAGAAAAGCTGCAACAAGCTTGGCCAGACTGTGAAAAGATCTGCCTACATTCTCAGGCCAGCCTTCTGAGTTGGACTGCCCTAGGGAAGAGCCTCTTAGGTTCTCAGTGACCCAGAGAGCTGCTCCAGCCCCCAGGGGGTGCTGCACTCCTGAGGAACAGCTGCCCAACACTGCCAACCCCCTGCAAGAACCCCACAGCCTAAAAACACCAGAGCAAGCTCTGCATGACCAAGTGAAATCTGCTACCATCGTGGTGTGGACCTCCCCGTCCTGTCTGCCCTCAGGAAGTCCTCCTTTGCTTCAAAGAAACACTGTTAGCCCCATCAACACTCCAGAAAAGCCACACTGCCTCAAAAAAGATTGACCAACAACGCTAGCCCTCAGGAAATAGTCCACGGCAGTGACAAGGCAAACACTGCCCGATAACAGAGAGTACAACTCCCTCAGGAGAAAGAAAACAACAAGCAAGATGAAGAAGCAGAGAAACCACCCCCAGTCAAACCAACAGGAGAACTCACCTAAAACAGTCAACAATGAAACAGATCCTCTGCAGTCTGACAGACCTGGAGTTCAAAGGAGAAATAGTGAAAATACTGAAGGAATTAAGAGAAGATATGAACAGTAATGCAGACACCCTCAGAAAGGAACTCGAAAATATAAGGACGAGCCAAGAAAAACTAGAACATTCATTTGCAGAGATGCAAACTGAACTAAGGGCAGTAAAAACCAGAATGAATAATGCAGAAGAACGAATCAGTGATATGGAAGATAGAATAATGGAAATCACTCAATCCGGTCAACAGACAGAAAACCGAATCAAAAAACTGGACAGCAATATAAGAGACCTATGGGATAATATAAAGTGGGCCAATCTACACATAATAGGAATTCCAGAAGGAGTAGAAAAAGATAAGGGGATGGAAAATATATTTGAAGAAATTATCGCTGGAAACTTCCCAAATCTAAAGGATACTGGGTTCAAGATACAAGAAGCACAGAGGGCCCCAAACAAATGGAACCCAAATAGACCCACAGCAAGACACATCATAATAAAAATGGCAAAAGTTAGTGATAAAGAGAGGATCCTAAAGGCAGCAAGAGAAAAACAGAATGTTACCTACAAGGGAACCCCCATAAGAATATCAGCTGACTTCTCTACAGAAACACTACAGCCCAGGAGGGAATGGCAAGAGATATTTAAAGTGCTCAAAGGAAAAAATATGCAACCTAGACTACTCTATCCAGTAAGAATATCATTTCAAATAGAAGGGGAAATAAAAATTTTTCCAACAAACAAAAACTTAAAGAATACTGCAACACAAAACCCAGGTTAAAGGAAATATTGAAAGGGCTTCTCTAAACCAAAAAGAAAGGAAGGAAAGGGAAGAAAAAAGAAAAGAAAAAAAAAAGAAGAGGAGGAAGAACTAGGACTGAGGAAACCGCAATCAGAGAGCAGTCACTCAAATAAGCCAGCATACAGATTTAATCATGAACAGGCCTCGAACAAAATAAAATTAAAAAGAAAAAAATAAAAAAGAGTCATCAAAACCATAAAATGTGGGCAAGGGATGTTAGGAAGTAAATAACCCTTTTTGTTTGTTTGTATGTTTCTCCTCTTAATTTTAATATAGTAATGAAGTGTTTGAACTTACAGGACCATCAGGCTAAAACACACAATTATGGGAAGAGGTTAGCATACTTAAAAAACAGGGCAACCACAAGCCAAAACCAAATATTGCATTTGCAAAAAATGAAAAAAAAATACACTCAAGCAGATAATAACAGGAGACCATCCAACCAAAAATAAAAAAGAAAGGAAGACTGGAGAACCATAGAATCAACTGGAACACAAGGTTCAAATGGCAATAAATAATCATCTATCAATTATCACCTTAAATGGCAATGGACTGAATGCCCCAATCAAAAGACACAGAGTGGCTGAGTGGATAAAAAGGAAAAAACGTTCAATATGCTGCCTACAAGAACCTCACCTTAGGACAAAGGATACATATAGATTGAAAGTGAAAGGGTGGGGAAAAATAGTCCACGGCAATAGACATGACAGAAAAGCAGGAGTCGCGATGCTCATATCAGACAAAATAGACTTTAAAACAAAAGACATAAAGAAAGACAAAGAAGGACACTATTTAATGATTAAGGGATCCATCCAAGGAGAGGATGTTACTATCGTCAACATATATGCCCCAAATACAGGAGCACCCAGATGCATACAACAAATATTAACAGACATAAAGGGAGATATTGATGAGAATACAATCATAGTAGGAGACCTTAATACCCCCCTCACATCAACGGACAGATCCTCTAGACAGAAAACCAATAAAGCAACAGAGATCATAAAGGAAACAATAGAAAAGGTAGACTTCATTGATATCTTCAGGACCCTACATCCAAAAAAAGCAGAATACACATTCTTCTCAAATGTTCATGGAACATTCTTAAGAATTGACCACATATTGGGACACAAAGCTAACCTCAACAAATTTAGGAGCATAGAAATTATCTCAAGTATCTTCTCTGACCACAATGCCATGAAATTAGAAATCAACCATGGGAAAAGGAAAGAGAAAAAACCTACTGCATGGAGACTAAACAACATGCTACTAAAAAACCAATGGGTCAATGAGGAAATCAAGAGGGAAATTAAAAACTACCTTGAAACAAATGATAATGAAGACACAACCGCTCAAAATCTATGGGATGCTGCAAAAGCAGTGCTCAGAGGGAAATTTATAGCAATACAGACCTTTCTCAAAAAAGAAGAAAGATCCCAAATGGACAACTTAACCCTCCACCTAAACGAACTAGAAAAAGAAGAACAAAAAAGTCCTAAAGTCAGCAGAAGGAAGGAAATTATAAAGATCAAAGAAGAAATCCATAAAATAGAGACTCAAAAAACAATAGAGAAAATTAATAAAACCAAGAGCTGGTTCTTTGAAAAGGTAAACAAAATTGACAAGCCCCTAGCCAGACTCACTCAAAAGAGGAGAGAAAGAACCCAAATAACCAAAATTATAAATGAAAAAGGAGAAATCACAATGGATACAGCAGAAATACAAAAAACCATAAGAGAATACTATGAACAACTATATGGCAACACGTTTGACAATCTGGAAGAAATGGACAATTTTCTAGAATCTTACAGCCTGCCAAAACTGAATCAAGTAGAAACAGACCAACTGAACAGACCGATCACTAGAAATGAAATTGAAGAGGTCATAAAATCACTCCCTACAAATAAAAGTCCAGGACCAGATGGCTTCACAGGTGAATTTTATCAAACATATAAAGAGGAATTGGTGCCCATCCTCCTTGAACTCTTTCAAAAGGTTGAAGAAGAAGGAATACTCCCAAAGACATTCTAGGATGCCACCATCACCCTCATTCCAAAACCAGACAGAGATACCACCAAAAAAGAAAACTATCGCCCAATATCATTGATGAATATAGATGCAAAAATTCTCAACAAAATATTGGCCAACCGAATCCAACAACATATCAAAAAAATCATACACCATGACCAGGCTGGGTTCATCCCAGGTTCACAAGGATGGTTCAACATATATGCAATGATGCAAATCAATCAGCATCATGCACCACATTAACAAAAGAAAAGTCAAAAATCATATGATCATCTCAATAGACGCAGAAAAAGCATTTGACAAAGTCCAACATCCATTCATGATCAAGACCCTCGCCCAAGTGGGTATAGAGGGAACATTCCTGAATATAATCAAAGCCATTTATGAGAAACCCACAGCAAATATAATCCTCAATGGGGAAAAACTGAAAGCCTTCTCACTCAAATCTGGAACAAGACAGGGATGGGATGCCCACTCTCACCACTGCTCTTCAACATAGTTTTGGAAGTCCTAGCCACAGCAATTAGACAAACCAAAGAAATAAAAGGCATCCATATAGGAAGAGAAGAGATCAAACTGTCACTGTATGCAGATGACATGATACTATACATAGAAAACCCTAAGGACTCAAGCCCAAAACTACTTGAACTGATTCATAAATTCAGCAAAGTAGCAGGATATAAGATTAACATTCAGAAGTCAGTCGCATTTATGTATACCAGCAATGAAATATTAGGAAAGGAATACAAAAATATAATACCTTTTAAAATTGCACCTCACAAAGTCAAATACCTCGGAATACACCTGACCAAGGAGGTAAAGGACCTATATGCCGAGAACTATAAAACTTTAATCAAAGAAATCAAAGAAGATGTAAAGTAATGGAAAGATATTCCATGTTCCTGGATTTGGAATATCAATATCGTAAAAGTGGCTATACTACCCAAAGCAATCTACAGATTCAATGTGATCCCTATCAAATTACCCATGACATTTTTTTACAGAAGTAGAACTTACAATCCAAACATTTATATGGAACCACAAAAGACCCAGAATCGCCAAAGCAATCCTGAGAAACAAAAACCAAGCAGGAGGCATCACTCTCCCAGACTTCAAGAAATGCTACAAAGCCACAGTCATCAAAACAATGTGGTACTGGTATCAAAACAGACAGACAGACCAATGGAACAGAATAGAGAATCCGGAAATAAACCCTGACGCCTATGGTCAATTAATCTTTGACAAGGGAGGCAAGAATATCAAATGGGAAAAAGAAAGTCTATTCAGCAAGCATTGCTGGGAAACCTGTACAGCTGCATGCAAAGCAATGAAACGAGAACACACCCTCACACCATGCACACAAATACACTCAAAATGGCTGAAAGACTTAAATATACGACAGGACACCATCAAACTCCTAGAAGAAAACATAGGCAAAACACTCTCTGACATCAACATCATCAATATTTTCTCAGGTCAGTCTCCAAAAGCAATAGAAATAAGAGCAAAAATAAGCCCATGGGACCTCATCAAACTGAAAAGCTTTTGCACAGCAAAGGAAACCCAAAAGAAAACAAAAAGACAACTTTCAGAATGGGAGAAAAGAGTTTCAAATGATGCAACCGACAAGGGCTTAATCTCTAGAATATATAAACAACTTATACAACTCAACAGCAAAAAAGCCAATCAATCAATGGAAAAATGGGCAAAAGACCTGAAGAGACATTTCTCCAAAGAAGATATACAGATGGCCAACAAACACATGAAAAAATGCTTAACATCGCTGATTATAAGAGAAATGCAAATCAAAACTACCATGAGATATCACCTCACACCAGTCAGAATGGCCATCATTAATAAGTCCACAAATAACAAGTGCTGGAGGGGCTGTGGAGAAAAGGGAACCCTCCTGCACTGTTGGTGGGAATGTCAACTGGTACAGCCACTATGGAGAACAGTTTGGAGATACCTTAGAAATCTATACATAGAACTTCCATATGACCCCACAATCCCACTCTTGGGCATCTATCCGGACAACCTCTACTAAAAAGAGACCCATGCACCCACATGTTCATTGCAGCACTATTCACAATAGCCAAGACATGGAAACAACCCAAATGTCCATTGACAGATGATTGGATTTGGAAGAAGTGGTATATATACACAATGCAATACTCCTCAGCCATAAAAAAGAATGACGTAATGCCATTTGCAGCAACATGGATGGAATTAGAGACTCTCGTACTGAGTGAAATGAGCCAGAAAGACAAAGACAAATACCATATGATATCACTTATAACTGGAATCTAATATCCAGCACAAATGAACATCTCCTCAGAAAAGAAAATCATGGACTTGGAGAAGAGACTTGTGGCTGCCTGATGGGAGGGGAAGGGAGTGGGAGGAATCGGGAGCTTGGGCTTATCAGACACAACTTAGAATAGATGTACAAGGAGATCCTGCTGAATAGCATTGAGAACTTTGTCTAGATACTCATGTTGCAACAGAAGAAAGGCTGGGGGAAAAATGTAATTGTAATGTATACATGTAAGGATAACTTGCCCCCCTTGTTGTACAGTGGGAAAATAAAAAACAAAAAAACAAAACAAAACAAAACAAAAAAAACACGGAAGGAGTCCTAGCCATGGCAATCAGAGAAGCAAAGGAGATAAAAGGGATCCAAATTGGAAAAGAATAGTGTTGAAATGAACATATGAGTGCATGTGTCTTTTTCAGGGAAAGTTTTGTTTGAATATATGCCCAAGAGTGAGATTGCTGGGTCATATCATACTTCTATATATAGTTTTCTGAAGTACTTCCGTATTGTTCTCTATAGTTGTTGTACCAATTTACGTTCCCACCAAAAGTGCAGGAGGGTTCCCTTTTGTCCACACCCTCTCCAGCATATGTTATTTGTGGACTTATTAATGATGGCCATTCTGACTGGTATGGGGTGGTACCTCATGGCAGTTTTGAATTGCATTTCTCTAATAATCAGTGATGTTGAGCATTTTTTTTTCATGTGCTTGTTGGCCATCTGTGTATCTTCCTTGGAGAAATGCCTATTCAGGTCTTTTGCGCATTTTTCCATTGGGTTGTTGGTTTTTTTTGCTGTTGAGTTGTACAAGTTGTGTGTATATTTTAGAGATTAAGCCCTTGTCGGTTGCATCATTTGAAACTATTTTCTCCCATTCTGTAAGTTGTCTTTTTGTTTTCCTTTGCTGTGTAAAAGCCTTGTTTGATTAGGTCCCATTGATTTATTTTTGCTTTTATTTCTGTTGCCTTGGGAGACTGACCTAATAAAACATTTGTAAGGTTGATCTCAGAGAATGTTTTGCCTATTTTCTCTTCAAGGAGTTTGATGGTGTCTTGTCTTATGTTTAAGCCTTAAGCCATTTTGAGTTTATTTTTGTGCATGGTTGAGGGTGTGTTCCAGTTTCACTGATTTACATAAGGCTGTCCAGTTTTCCCAGTCCCACTTGCTGAAGAGACTGTCTTTTTCCCATTTTATTTTCTTGCTTCCTTTGTCAAAGATTAATTGACCATAGGTGTCTGGGTTTATTTCTAGATAGCAATGGGAACTATATCTTGTCACTTATGATGGAGCACGATAATGTGAGAAAGAAATGTATTTATGTATGTGTGACTGGGTCACCTTGTTGTACAGTAGAAAATTGACAGAACACTGTAAACCAGCTATAATGGAAACAATAAAAAAATCATTATTAAAATATATAATGCCATTTTTTCCTTAAAATATTGGAAAATAAGATATAAAACTATCACTTTTGCAGATGTCATTTTACTATACATAGAAAATCCTAAGATTCCACCATAACTGGGGCTCATCAATGAATTCATTAAGGTTGCAGGATACAAGATTAAAACACAGAAATCTCTTGAATTCCTATACACTAACAACAAAAAATGAAAGAGAATTTAAGGAAAAAATATCACTTATCATTGCATAGAAAAGAATAAAATACCTAGGAATAACCCTATCCAAGGAAGCAAAATATCTGTACTTTGGTCTTGGATTGGAAGAATCAGTATTGTCAAAATGACTATATTACCCAAGGAAATCTATGGATTCAGTGCAATCCCTATGAAATTACTAATGGCATTTTATACAAACTAGAAGTAAAAATATAAAATTTTTATGGAAACACAAAAGACACTAAATAACCCATGCAATACTGAGAAAGAATAATGGAGCTGAAGGAATCAGGATCCCAGACTTATGACTATGCTTCAACGCTTAAGTCATCAAAACAGTATGGTGTTGGCACAAAAACAGTTATATAGATCAATGGAACAGGATAGAATGCCCAGAAATAAACTCATGCATGTATGGTCAATTAATCTATGACAAAGGAAGCAAGAATATATTACAAAAAAAAGACAATTTCTTCAATGAGTGGTTCTGGGAATACTGGACAGCTACATGTCCAGAATGAAATGAAAGAATGAAATTAGAACATTCTCTACACCATACACAAAAATAAACTCAAAGTGAATTAAAACCTAAATGTAAGGCCAGATACTATAAAATTTATAGAGGAAATAGCAGGCAAAAGATACTTTGACATAAATTGCAACAATGTCTTGTTTGATCCACCTCTAGACAATAAAAACAAAAATAAACAAATGGGGAGTTCCCATCGTGGCACAGTGGTTAACTAACCTGACTAGGAACCATGAGGTTGCAGGCTCAATCCCTGGCCTTTCTCAGTAGGTTAATGATCCAACGTTGCCGTGAGCTGTGGTGTAGGTTGCAGATGTGGCTTGGATCCCGTGTTGCTGTGGCTCTGGTGTAGGCCAGTGGCTACAGCTCCAATTAGACCCCTAGCCTGGGAACCTCCATATGCCACGGGAGCAGCCCTAGAAAAGGCAAAGATACAAAAAAACCCAAAAACCAAAACGAAAACAACAAATGGGGTTAATTAAAAGGTTTTACACAGCAAAGGAATTCATAAACATGATTTTAAAAAATCCACAGGAGAAAATATTTGCAAACGAAGCAGCTAGCAAGGGATTAATCTCCAAAATATACAAACAGCTTCTGCAGCTCTATATCCAAAACAAGCAGTCCAATCAAAAAGTAGACAGGGGTTCCCATTGTGGCTCAGTGGAAACAAATCCGACTAGTATCCATGAGGATTTGGGTTCGATCCTTTGTCTTGCTCAGTGGGTTAAGAATCCAGCATTGCTGCATGCTGTGGTTTAGATCCAGATGTGGCTTGGATCCCACTGCTGTGGCTGTGGTGTAGGCCAGCAGCTGCCACTCCTATTGAACCCCAAGCCTGGGAACTTCCATATGCTGCAGGTGTGGCCCTAAAAAAGAAAAAAAAAAGTGGGTAGAAGTGTTAAATGAATGATATTTTTCCAAAGAAGACATACACATTGGCAAAAAGCACACGAAAACATGCTAAACATTGTTAATTATTAGAGAAATGCAAATCAAAATTACAAAGAGTTATCACCTGACACTGGGCAAGATGGCCATCATCAAAAAGTCTATAAAGAATTAATGCTGGAGAGAATATGGAGAAAAGGGAATCCTCCTACACTGTTGATGGGAATGGAAATTAGTACAACCACTGTGGAAAACAGCATGGAGTTTCCTTAAAATAACTACCATATGATCTAGCAATCCCACTCCTGGACATATATCCAAATAAATCCATAATTCAAAAAGACACATGGAACCTAATGTTCATTGCAGCACTATTTGCGATAGCCAAAACAATAGTCAAGGAAGCAATCTAAATGTCCATTGACAGAGGATTGGATTAATAAGATATGGTTTATTATTATTCCATTGCTTACATGCGCACACACACAGACACACATACACACACACAAAGGAAGAAAATACATACACTGTTATTGGCCTCAATTCTGAAGGTGATTATGAGTCGTAGGTGATATTTGTAACTTCCTTACTTTATTACACAGTCATTCTATGTTTCCTTGCCTCTAGTCAGCATTTCAGTTTGTTAAGTTTCTTCTGTTGGTGGTTAACCCACATTTCATTTTCATAATTCTGAGTCTTTAGTAGTCCTGATTTGATTGGGTTGCCACCTGTAGTTTTCATTTAAGTTCAGTCTAGATGTGGTAAGCAATGCTGCCAACCATCATTTAAGGCAGAGAAATATGCTGTTGATGTTAGAATTCCTGGCATCAGAATCCCCCACCCCATCTCCACTTGGCAGAGGGCAATAAAGTCTCTGTTCCAGGGTCTTTCTTCCTTTGTTTTCCCCTGCCATCCCAACATGTGATAGGTTACTTTTCTTCCCTAATTAAATATTTTGAGCTGAGAGTCATTTGTAATGATTTATGGCAGCTGTGCTTTTGCCAATCTTACACAGTATTTTTCTTATTACTTAATTGTTTTAGCAGTGCTTCAGCCATTAGTTTCTGAGTTCTGAAAACAGGAAACAGAAGTCTTCTATTATAGACGCCTGCCTAATTAGCTCAGAGGCTGTCTAATGGGGGCTATTAAAAATGCAAATGAGGTGTGATCAAACAGTGAAAAGTTTTGTACTGACAGTATATACTAATGCATTTTCTTCCCCACAAAATATACCACAGTTCTGAATGTAGATTCCCCCTTGCCTTTCTTACCATGTCAAATAGCCTTTTCTTGGTGATTGGGTTCTTCCTTGCTCACCTGTGCTGGGTTGCAGTTTAAGAAGAGTTCTTAGGGAAACCATTCTTATTTCTTACCCTTTAATTTAAAGCAGTTGTTCTCAAAAGTCAGCATGTATCAGAATCACCTTGCTAAAAAATAGATTCCTAGGCCTACTCATCGAGTTTCCAATTGGGTATGTCTGGAGGTACTCAAGAACCTGCATTTCTAACAAGTTCCCAGGGCATACCAGCGTTGCTTATACAAGCACTTCTCATTTTGAGAACTACTGAGCGAGGTCTTTCGGTTTCTTGCCTCAAATCCGAATTCAAAATGTCCTTTTTCTCTTCCTTCTATACCATTCTCCTCTGGGCTTTTTTCTTTTTTTCTTTGCTTTTTTCTTTTAGTAAGAACACTTCACTAAGATTATCTTCCTAACAGATTTTTGTATAGAACACAGCATTGTTATCTATAGGTACAATTTTGTATATCAGATATTTTGACTTATTGCATAACTGACATTTTATATGCATTGATTAGCAGCTCTCCATTTCCCCCCACCCCTAGGCTTTGGCAACCAACATTCTATTCTTTGCTTTTATGAGTCTATTTCAGGTACTTCATATGAGTGTACTCAAGCAGTATGTGTCCTTCTGTGACTGGCTTATTTCACTTAGCATAATATCCTCAGGTCCATCCACATCATCACATATTATAGGATTTCCTTCTTTTTCTGTGTGTGTTCAGCCTTACTATTCCATTCTGTAATATATATATGTATATTCAGTAGGTCTGGATGTATCCAAGAACCTGCATTTCTAACAAGTTCCCAGGGCATACCAATTATATATATGTATAATATTTTCTTTATCTCTTCATCTACTGATGATCATTTAGGTTGTTTCACATCTTGGTCTTTGTAAATAGTGATACAATAAACACTAGAGTGTTAATATCTCTGAAATCCTGATTTCAATTATTTTGAATAAATTCTCAGAGATGGGGTGGCTGGATCATATGGTAGTTCTAGTTTCATTTTTTGAGGAACCCCTACACTGTTTTCTATAGTGACTTCACCATTTTGTATTCCCACAGTGTACAAGGGTTCCAATTTCTTCATCCTCACCAATACTTGTTGTCTTTTTTTTAATAATAAGTATCCTAACTGATAGGATCCTAATTGGTATCCTTAATTTTATATATTAAGATGCAAATATTACCCACAGTAATCTATAGATTCAATACAATCCCTATGAAAATCTTGAAGTATTTCTCATAGAAATTGAAAAAAAAAATTCAAGAGTTAATTTGGAGTCACTACAGAGTCCAAATAGCCAAAAACAATCTTGAAAAAGTAAAACAAACCTGGATTCATTCTTTCTAATTTCAGAATATATTACAAAGCTACAATATAAAACATTATGAAACTGATGACAGACCAGTGGAACAGAATAGAGTGTCTAGAAATCCACACATACATGGTCAACTGATCTTTGGCAAAGGTGCCAAGAATACACAATGAGAGAATGAAGATTTCCTGAACAAATGATTTTGGGAAGTAGAATAAGCACATGCAAAAGATTGAAATTGGACCCTTTAAACAGTAGAGTGAAAAGACAACCCATGGAATGGGAAAAAAGTATTTACAAACCAGTTATCTGATAAGGATTTAATTTCCACAATATATAAGGAGCTCCTACTACTCAATAGAAAAAAAAAAAAAATCCTAATAACCTGAATAAAAATGGACTAAAGATTTTAAAGACATTTTTTTCTAAATAAGACATACAAATGGCCAAAAAGTATGCTCCACATCAATAAACATCAGTAAATTCAAGTCAAAAACACAATGAGATATCACTTCCCACCTAATAGGTGGATGCTTTTTTCTTACTGAACCATCTGAGAATTGCTGAGTTGGTTCATTGGAACAATACCTGACTATTTCTCAATTCAAATCAAGCTTATGTGCACATTCTTTATAATAATATTGTTATTATATTACTCAGCATATGAGGGATGGATCTAGATTTTGTAGAGTCTGAAGTTCATCATTTGAGAGATCCTCTTTAAGAGAAAGAATTAAAAAATGAGCAATTGAATGAGGACCCCTGAAGTTTCCCATTTAATTTGCCCTTCCATCACATTATGCTGATCTGATTTTTGCACATCCCTCTCTCCTTGGTTGTTAATTCCTCATGGACTTGGATTAAATCTTATTTATCCCCATGGTCTCATATTGTGTACAACATCTAGCACAAAGTGGATGCTACATAGATGCTCGTTGACTTAATCTGTTTACATCAGTTTAATACCAAAAAACTCTGCTATATTTTCCCTTCCCATAGGCTCTTCTCCTTTACATCGAGAGGTGGCTTATTACCTTGTCACCTATCTTCCTCCTGGTCATGGAGCTGTGACTTCCTATCTTCCTGTGGAACATATTCCCTACCACTATCCCCATTATTACCTGTTGGAACCTTATAAAACTTTTTATCATGCCCAATCACTTGGGGTTCTTTCCTGACTTCTTGCATTCCTGTGTTTCCATATGTATGACCTAGAATGTTTCTGCTCATCTCTCAGGATCCACTTCAAGTTTAATCTCCTTTTGGAAATGCTCCCTGAGTTTGTAAGACTGAGAGTCCCATAGTTCTTTGTTGGGATCTTCCTGGCAGCATGTATCAAGTTTTGGCCTGATGCCTCCCTGCCGGCCTGATTTGGAAGTTTGGGGGTGTTGCAAACAATCTGAATAACCATTCTTGGTCACCCAATCCCCTTTTATTTGTCTTTGTAACCCCAGTGTCTATCACTGCGAAGTTGTGATATTGTAAATAAATGAATGGATGAATGAGTAAAAGATAAACATTCTTGCAAATAATGTCTGAAAGAGAGACATCTGCTGTTTATAAGAAAGAGGATATATGGAGAAGGAAACTTCCTGTGGTCAAGATACCTTTGTAACACTCCCTCTATTTTAGAGAGGGTTCAAGTCCAACCAGGTGGCCTCACTCTTTCCTGCCCTACTCCCCAACCCTGTCTTACTCCTGGTGGTGACCTAGGAGTTTCACTAAGTTTTTCTTTCTCCTTTCCCTCTGCCTACTCAAAGCTCAGGGCCTAATTATATTTGCAGGCTTGAAAGAAAAGGATTTTAACTGGCACTCAGGTCCTGGGATTCTTGCCCTGGCTGACCTTCCATTGCCTCCTGTGGAGGGGGTGGGAAGGGAAACAAGAGGAGGGAGAGGCCATTTGGGGAGGGCATTCTGCCTGAGGAAAGTGCAGTAGCCCCCTAGCCCCAGGTCCTAAAGGAGGACATTAACAATTAGTCTTCTGCCAGGTGGAACCTCATTGTCAAATGCTATCTTTTCCTCCCTTCATTGGTCCATTAATGAATGAAAAGCATCTTGTTGATTACAATTCCTATTGCTGATGTTTAAGTCTCACCCAGGGTTTGACTATTCTGAGAAGGACTCCAGCTTGAAGGGCCCCTGGCTGCCAACCACCATTCTCAAGTTGTCCTCAACTCTGGCCACTCCCTTGAGGCCAGAATATTAAAGAAGGCAGAGACAGCATAGGCCAGAGACCACAGGTGGTAAGGGCTCTCTAAAAGAATCCCTCCCATCCAGGCTGAAGCCCTCAACCTGCTTCCTAAGAAGTAATCTTCATTCCCAACTTCTTTCCTAGGGCTCTGTCTTCAGGGTCTGGGCTTCTCAACTCTGCTGTGTATAGAGAACCACCTTTCCCTCATCAAACTAGTAGCTGGCTGGGTGAAGGTTTCTATACTCTCCTTCTATCAATCCTATCTCACAGGGAACCCAAGTTGTGCCTCCTATCAGGGGATTCCAAGCCTGTGTGCTCATGGCCTCCTAACAGTTTTGATGAAACTGTTCTGGGGCTGCCAAGACTGTGAAGAAGTGGGAGCCTCACAGACACTGAGGGCACTTTGGCAGTCACCCAGGTGTGGTGCTGATTTTAGAAGAAAGGATCACAGGTGCCCTTGGTCCTGAATCCCCGCTGTCCTTGCCTACCACATGGCCTTTTGTCACTTGCAGAACATCTTGCCACCTCTTTGATTTGAATGACCCTGATATGACTTAATCCTTTAATTAGATAATTAGCGTGTCTCCACAGAGCAGGATTTGTCCTTGTTGGGCTGGAAAAAGAAACTGCACGTCATGAGAAAAAGATGAAATAGCAAGTTAAAATGTGGGGAACAGTAGGCCAGTAGCTTCAGTTCTGATTTGACGCTTAGCCTGGGAACTTCCATATGCTGTGGGTACAGCCCTAAAAAGGAAAAAAAAAAGTGTGGGAACAGCAAAGGCACTGATGTGGGTTTTTTTTTTTTTTTTGGCTGCACCACAGTAGTGTAAGTTCCCAGCAGCCCAAGCCACTGCAGTGACAACACCAGATTCTTAACCTACTGAGCCCCCAGGGAACTCCTGGTCTGGCCTCTTTTAAGGGGTAGTGGTAGAGTGGTCATCAGCTCCCAGAACTATTCTTTCCTGGCCGGGACTGAGATCTAGTTCTTAATAGTTTGCAAATATACATGGGTTCTTGAGGTGCTTGAGGTGGGAACAGGTTGGATTCCCTGTTGGTCTGCCTCCCCAGGCTTTAGAACATCCACCACCATTCACTAAAGCTTTCTTTTGCCCTCATCCCCATGCTAAACCCTCTCTCCTCCTGGACTGCCCCTGCATTCCTCAACTTCCCACTCCTTTCTTCCTGGGCAAATATTGTCCAGAACTGACAGCCCCAGAGGTGTCAGAATATGGCTCCAAGGCAAGGCATAATCACAGGGTGGAGACCCCCCACCTGCATGGCTCCAAGTTCTGGAGGGATGCTGACAATTATAGACCCTCAAGGCCTGAAGGAATCATCTTCCCTAAAGGCTTCTAAGGTGAAAAAGACTAGTTTGACATCTCTGTCTGGGGCTTTAAGAGTTATTTTTGTACTTGAAATCTAATAGAGGGTTATTGGTAATTATAGGAAAAAAATGGAGTGGAAATAAAAGGTCTTGGGAAGACACTTTTTTCTGCATCTAGTATTATATTTTGAATTTCCTACTCAGTTAGACACAACTCCTGACACCATGACCTTTATGATTATAGAAGATAAAGGCCCCCATCGTCCATGGCCCTGTGATTTCCACTTTGTTTTTATCCCTCTAAGTCACATAATTTCTTTGGATATTGCAGAGAAGGGATGTTACCTATATGCTTGTTTCACATATGTCAAGTTCATTTGTGGTAAGGGCACACAGGGAGTAGTAGATTGCCCTTCATTGGTGCTTTATTCAGAATGCTCAGATGATTTGCTCTGTCAGACACTCTCAGTGGTTCCCTATTCCTCCCAGACCAAAAGCCTCCCTCCTCCTCTGGGCCTCCCATTTCCTCTTCACCCTCAGTCTCAGCCACTCTGCCTTATTCATTCATTCATTTCTCCGTTCATCCCGTGTACATGGACCCCAACTCTTCCATGTTGCAGACCCTGTCCCAGGTTCTGGGGATGTAGACAGGAATGACACTAGCCTCTTCTCCATCTTCCCTCTGTTTCCAAAGTTCTAATAAGCCATCAGAAGACAAATATCTAAACCCAAACCATAAGAAGTATTGTCTGTAACAATGTGATGGAGATCTGTTTCGAAAGAGTGCAGGTACACTTGGGAATGGGGTTGGAGGATAACGCAGGTGGCTAGAAGAAGGCTAAGGGTAAGGGGAGACGAAGAGGCCAGAGTGAGCAGAGCAATGTGTAGGCTATGGGAGCCGTTCCTGGATGCCTTGTGTGTGTGTGTGTGTGTGTGTGTGTGTGTGTGTGTGTTTAAAGCCTAAAGAATCAGCAGATCTAGAAAAAACTATTTTAAACATGAAAAAAATAACTGGCCTAGAAGACAGTCATCCCATTGATTTAATCACGAAATATGCAGCCCAAATTCCCCCAAAAAGACAGCACCTCCCATGCAAACAGGAAAACCTTAGACAGCCCTGAAATGTCACTAGTTATTGCTGAGAGTCCTCAGGGAATGAGTTTCAGGCTAGCAGAACCGTCTCTCACTTCAGGGACACCAAGGGGTCCTATCCTCTCCGCCTGCCCTGCTCTGATGTTCTTTAGTGTTTCTTCCATTCTCACTGTCCTGCTCCTTGTGGGGACACTGACTTCACAGGGTAGTGTCTGAGCATTCCTGTACTTAAGGCTTTGGAGAGGTAGACCTGAAACAGGCCCTACTCAGAGGATGAAAGCTCTGCCTCCAGTTCTGAGTCCCCACATCCCAAAGCAGCTGAGCTCTAAGCAGATACTCCCAGAGCTCTTCCTGAGATGATACAGCCATTTCTGCCTATTTCTTCAGGCAGGTGACCAGGACCTAACCTGGGGTCAGATTACAGGCAGAAGATGTTTCAGCCTTCTCACCTCTGCCTCCTCAAAATGCCTTATGTCTTCCCCAGTTAAACATAGATGCTTCCAGTTTGCTGCTTGTTCTGCTAGCTGTAAACACATACTTTAATAGACAACAAAGGCCCTGGCATCTGCACATCAGGAGCAGGGGATGCTGAACTCAGGAGCCAATTGAAATCAGAAAACACTAAAGGTAGGAATGCACAGAGACTCAAGTTGCAAAAGCCAGGATATAATTCCTGAAAAAAAAAGGCGGGGGGGGGGATTGTGTGGAAATGGTGGGAATCAGCTTAAAACATATTGATTTGATCTCAACTTTCATAATTAGAGAGAAATGTAAATGCACATTTGGCAAACTATTAGAACTAAAACCCACAGTTCTTAGTTACAATTTACCACCAGATGTATAAGCAGATAATTTGTATCTACAAAGACAGAAAACCAAGGCAGCAGCACCAATGCCAAAAAAAACAGAAATCTTACAATAAGAGGATATGAGTGGGGCAAGATACATGTGAACCCAATAATTATAAATTCCTTCACATCTAATGTTTAAATTGATGATTTTCATGTTGAGTTAATGATACATCTAAGAGAATCACCTAAACAGGATGGCAAAGGAAGAAAAGTTATAAATAATAGGATGGATAAAGGCAATACAAGAGAACACAACGAAAGAAGATTAGTCTCAGAAATATTAACATTGGTCTATGTATAAACTAGAGACAAAAGCATTAAATAATGGTCAAAGAAGTTTTATCAGATGTGAAAACATTAAAAGGAGTTAACATAGTGTGAGGAAACAGAGGCTACTGTCCTGGCAGATTCTTTTTTTTTTTTTTTTATTTTAACCTCCCAAATTTCCAACCCATTCCACTCCCTTCCCCTCCTCTTTGGCATTCTTTTTACCTATAAAAGGGAAGGAGAAATGGTCCAGGAAATATGGGAGTTATTTGTCAAGGGAAGTTTAAAAATATATACTCTACTGTATTATATTTGAAAACAACATGGGTTTCATGGAGAACAAAGAAAAGTAATGTAGAAGAAATCAAAGGTCGCCCATGATCTCAGAAGCCAAGGGTTGGTGCTCCTTTAACAGTGTTTGGGGTGTGGTGGTTCTGGAGAGGATTGCCCCTTAGAAGGCCTGGGTGAGAGAGGAAGAAGGAAGGGAGAATGACCACCCACAGGGGAGAGGAGCTGAGGGGTGAGCACGGTCACTGCTTACCCCCCTTCCCCCTCCTGCACCACAGTGTCTAGAAACATAAGGATTTTGCCCCAAACTGCCTTATTTTCCCCTGGAAGGAAGGCCCAATATCATTGAGTGGCTGTGATTTGCAATGAGGAAAAGAAAAAGGGGGAAAGGAGCAGAGTGATGGACAGTATTCCAACTTTATTTTTTAAATAACAATTACATTTGATTTAAAACATCAGAAAAAATGCAAAACTATCTGAGTTCCTGTCATGGCTCAGCGGGATAAGGTCCTGAAGTTGTCTCTGTAAGGATGCGTGTCTGATCCCTGGTCTTGCTCAGTGGGTTAGGGATCCAGCTTCTCTGCTACCTGAGGTGTAGGGGCATAGTTCGCAGATGAGGCTTAGATCTAGTGTTGCCATGGCTGCATGTCCAATTTGACCCTGAACCCAGGAACACTAGCCCTTAATTTTGTTGAAATCTTTTTTACTCTTCCTCTTGAAAAGTTCCAAAATATAATACATTGTATCTTCCATCCTTAAAAAAAATGTGTTTCTTTTTCACTATAGGCAGTTCACCCGAGGCAAAGTTAGTTGCTTTTAGTGTGTTATATAATTTTGCTGTATATCAAACTGATTTTCACAAGTTTTCATCCTAGTCCTCATTAATAACATGACTGTTTTCTTATGACCTAATTTTGATTGTTTTATTAATAAAAGCTAATGGAAAAGGATCCTTTAACAAAGAAAATGGAGCCAAGTCAAGGGAGGAAGGAGACTAAAAAACCCAAGGCCTCATTTGTGATTTCTGTCCCCATGTTTAGAGAAAGAAGAGGAAGAGGAGGATGGAAGAAAGGGACTTAGAGATGGGCTTTCCAGGGTGAAGGGGGTGGGAGAAGGGAAGGGCCTGGAGAAGGGGAGCCCAGATCAAGTCCTAGAAGGAAGAAACTACTTAAACCAGGGTGAGTGGGCAGCTTAAAGGTAACTGAAAGGTAAGCTTGCTTAATTTTAGTGCTTCCGCATTTGATTAGCACAGGTCAATCCCCAAATGGAGGTTGCTTCATTGAGAGGGCTGGGCAGTCACCAAGAGCCCACCCAAGGGGAATGTATGCTGAGTGAAGGATGAGATTGAATCCAACACCATCCCCAGGAAAGCCTCTGTTTCCTATGAAGAATAAGGCAATTTGATTTTTCACACCAATGCCAGCTTTCTCAGGCTAGAGGTAGTCCACCAAATATAGAGGAAAAGGACCTTTTTAATTTGTGTCTTTTATGCCAGCAATCATTTTACAATAACAAAAAAGCTGTGCTCCCTAATAAATCTCTGGGATTGAGAACAGAAAGTACAGAAGTAGGAAAAGTGGTAGGTGGGAAAACTGGCTTAAGTGTGCTTTTGGCCGCGTTTTCTGGATAATTATAATGGAGTCTGCTTCTCCCCCATCCATGCCTGTCATCCTCAGTATTAAATTACAGTGATGATGATGATTACTGATAATTATCGCTTTCATGTACTCCGCATTTTCAACTTTCTAATGTACTTACACGTGGATCCCTTCCCCGTGATCCTGGGAGACAGAAAGGGCAGGCTTTGCTCCACCCATCTACGTGATGAGCAAGGCTGTGGTTTCCTTGCCCTGGTTCACCCAGCTTGTTGGGGACCCCAGGCATCTAATGACCTCTATCTCATTCTCTCAACTGTTCTTTAGAAGGCTAGGTATTTCTTTCCCCAGTCAAGGATATTATGAATATGTACATGGATACGTATATTCCATATATTAAAAATTATTATACCTTAAGTATATAGTGCTACATAAGTTTAAAGTGATTTCTCCCTCTTCTTGTCCATCTCTGTCTCTGTCTCTATGTCTCTCTCTTTCTCTCACATGCAGACATACATACTCAGTTATTCATTTATGGATTTCACAACGTTTCCCAAATAACAAGGCATTATCTCCTTTGTCAGTTATGATGGCTAGAATTTTTGGCAGGCTTGTTTCAGCTTCCTGCTTCTTTTATGTTTTACAGAGAAAACTCTGGGGATAGAACTGGGTATCAGCCTTACATTTAGGAAACTGGATATGCAGGAGTGTGCATGTGCCTTGGCTGACTGCTGATTATTCTCCATGATCTGGAGCTAATCCCAAGGATTAAGTGAGCATCTGCTCTCCAATGCTGACAGGCAGATGAAGCTAAGCCATAAACAGAGGGGGTGGATCAGGCTTAGGCAAAGTATCCAATGCGGAGAGGGCTGGGCTTCCTCCAGGAGATTTCGCTCCGGCTGCTCTGTCTCTGCCCTCCTGACCCTTGATCCATTCTGCCACCACCCAGGCTCTCAGCCTGGACACTGTGCAGAAGGTGGTTGAGTCTGGGTCATACTGCCCAAGTGGTACCTGCTCTGCCAGTTCCATATGCCTTGTGTGACCTTGAGCAGATTGCTGTGGGCAGGGAACTCAGCTCTTTTATCCACAGAATGGGGACAGTGGCAGTAATCCATGCTTCAGCAACAGAGCACAGATTAGGTGACATGCTCCTTTCAGTGAGCCTTTGCTAGAATTGCTGCCCAGATATTACTTTGCTTCATACCATCCTGCTGCTTCTCTCTCCTTTTGTCCCCTGCTCATCGTTTCAGCTCAAGTGCCACCTCCTAGTACTCCAGTACATACTGATTCTCCTGGTCCTCTGCCCCACACATTACCTGGACTTCTTCTTTTGGCTTCTGCCTTGTTGGGTCATGCATTTATTTTCCTCTGCTTTATGGATCTGAGTCTGTGAGCCTCTTATGGGGTGGGTCAGTTTCAGATTTTAATTTCCTATAGAAACAGACACACACACGAGGGAAGAAAGGGAAAGAGAGGAGGGAGAAATGAATGAAGACACCATCTTTGTCTTAATTATTTCCATTGTTGGTTTCTTTCACACACTTCCTCCTCCTCAGACCAAATAGCCTTTGGGAGCTACAACAAATAGCACACATTTTGCAGAAAGTCTTCAGAGAGTGCTTTCAATAGCCCAACAATTAGGCGTAGAAAAAAACCCTAATTTTTTGACATGACCAAAGTCGTGGTGGTAAAAAGTGGAACCCCCAAGTCTTTAGGAGGCAGAAGATCTCCCATCTCCTTTTTCATGCGCAAATCTTATAAGACCACTCCTTCTGTGATTTTTCCCAAAGTGGAGCACTGGCCTTGGCTTAGGAAGCCAAAGATGTACCTGAAAGGCTTTGGGCCAGCAGCCTCAACTCTTTGGCCTCAGCACTTCATCTGGCAAAATTAACAGTCTGAGGTCTCTTACAGCTCTGACATTATGTGGCTTGTCACAGCTTCTACTGTCAATACTGCCTCTGTGCTTAAGACAGTAATTACTATTTAAAATAATAGCCGTGAGTCATCTAGAAGTGATGACAAGAGAACGTGGTTCTCATTTATTCATCACAGTGCCTCTGCATTTTGGAATCCTTAGAGCTGAGAGCTTCTGCTCAACTAAATCTTCCAGATATCTGAACTTAATCTACTTTTGAAATACCCAAACTAATTTTGTTCTAAACTTTTCAAAAATCAAACATACTTCCTTAGAATTTTTCATCATATTTAATACTTTGGTGCCATTATTTTTGTCTTTAGTACAGTGAAGATGGAGAGAATACCTTGCCTTTCCCTGGATGACCCAGGCACATCATTCTGAGCATAAGCACTGGTAACACAGGGATACCTTCCAGAGCTCCTGAGCTCTGCCTTGGATTTGAATTTTTCCCCCACTCACCTCCCCTGGGCTTTCCTGACTCCCTCCTCTCTGATGGAGTCCTTGGGCAGGAATGAGGAGGGGCAAAATTTTTATCTGTGGAGCCCAAGACCCTGTGAAGGACAGGAATTTCCTCAAAGAAGAGCAGGTAGTGGCATTCCTTGAGAGAATCAACTCTTCTTGTGAGCCACAGGTTTACAGGACATCATATGCCAGCTTGTCTAATTTTCAATCCCTTATTTTCCTTTTCAGAGGATCTCTAAGCCATCCTATTCAAGTTTCAAGGTTGGCTTCTCATAGACTTGATTGATATTGTTGCTGATGAAGACTACCCAACTGTATATCATAGATTCAGATTCTTCAATCTGGAGAGATTCTTTGGTGAGGGCTAATAAATTAAAAACCAATCACTACACTGAAGCAATCTAACCCAGCATGCTGCTGCTGTTTGGGTAACTGGAAGATGCCTGGCCAGAATCACATATAAACAGTTTTCTTTATTATTTTTTCTCATGGAGAGTGGGCGTTTTGAAGAAGGAAGGTAAAGAGAAGGAGAGAGAAGAGAGAAATGGGTGGTAGAAGGAAAGGCTTTTCTCCCTTTCCTCTTCCCCCCCTCTCCTCCTCCTCTGCCTTCTTCTTTTCCTTCTTCTCCTTCTCCTCCTCCTCCTTCCCCTCCCCTCTCCCTTCCCCTTCCCCTCTCTCCTCCTCCCTATCCCCCTCCTCTTTCTTCTTGTTCTTCTTTCTCCCTCTTTTACTCGACCCCCATCTCTATCTCTATATTTCCATGTCTATTTCTATATTCCTCTATCCCTTGCCTTTTTCCTGATTGAAGAGATTTATTATGGCATTACACTTATTCCCAGTGTAAATGTAACTGTAATGCTGCTTTTACACTGTGGTCTGCAGGTCTGGTATTCAACAACTCATGTTCACTTCCTCCTAGATCTTTGCTGGCATTATTAGTGTACATCATCCTAGATGGTATGGGAACTTGCTTGCCACCATGTGGTCTAAACCATCAGGCTCAGCCCAATGCGTGACAGAGATGTGGCCTCTAAAGAGGGTAAAGGAGGCAAACATTAAATCATGAAATGATGGTGTCTTCCTTAGAAAGATGGGTCTGCTTTGCATCATGTAGTCTTTTAGTCTGATTCCTTTGAAAAGGAAGCATGCACCCAGAACACATGCTAATAGTCTGTGGTAGATTTATTACATGTACATTTAGCTAGGCTGAGTTTCATTTCCTGAATGAACCCTCTCTTTTGAGGGGGGCCACAAAAGAGATTCTTATGGAATATTTATTGGGCCAATGGGAGTCAGCAAACGTTTCGTATTGTCACTTCTTTCTGATTCACTTTTCTGTTTTAAGACAATTGCTGGGACTGCAATTGCCCCACCTTTCACTGGATCCTGGGCCATGTATGCAAGTTCAGCTCTGAGGTAAAGGCTCTCTCAAGGTCAGAGACAATAAGAACTCACACAAAGAATGTACATATATATGTGTGACTGGGTCTCCTTACTGTACTGTAGAAAATTGCCAGAACACTATAAACAGCTATAATGGATAAAATAAAAATCATTTTTTAAAAAAAGAACTCACACAAGTTTCAGAACAAGCTCTTAGGATCCAGGTCATGCTAGTGCACTCCAGCTTGTTCTTAATTTCCATTCCTTTGGAGATGATCTTGCCCCCAGGGACCTTGGTTTCTTTTCCTTCCACAGGGCATCACAGTGGCCCATTACGTGGATAATATTATGCTGATCAGGTCTAGCCATCAGGAAGTAGCAACTACTCTATAGACCTTGGTAAGACACTTGTATGCTAAAGGGTAGGAAATAGATCCTACAAAAAATTAAAATCCCCATGCCATGGTGATATTTATAAATGTCCAATGGTCTGGAGCATGTCAAGATCTCCCTTCAACAGTGAAGGGTAAGTTGCTGCATGTGGTTCCTTCTACCATTGAGAAAGAGCCACAATGCCTAGGGGGTCTCTGCATTTTGAAAGTAACATATACGTAATTTGGGTGTGCTTCTCTGACCCATATACCAAGTGACATGAAAATATACTAATTTGGGGTGGGACTCAGAATAAGCGATGGCTCTGCTCCCAGTCCACACTACCTTGCCAGCTGCTCTGCTACTTGGGCCATAGGATCCAGCAGAACCAATGGTGCTTGAAGTGTCAGTGGCTGATAGAAATGCTGTTTGCCGTCTTCATCAAGTCCCTACATGTAAATCGCAGAACAGACACAGATTTGGGTGTAAAATCATATTATCTGTTTATATTTCTCCTGTAGCTTTTAGCTTGCTCCTGAGCCTCAGTAGAGACTAAATATTCGACCAGAGCCCATCCAAATTGCCATGTGACCTGAGCTGCCCATCACAAATTGGTGATGGCTGATCCACCAAGCCATGGAGTTGAGTGTGGATAGGAGGTCTCCATTATCAAATGGAAGTGATACACATGCACCTGGCTTAAGCAGTTCATAAAGGCACAAGTATGTTCACGAGGAGGTGGCCTAGATGCCCATGGCCCCTACTTCTGCTACAGTGTCTTCTCTCTCTCTCAACCTATGGCCTCCTCTGGTGCTCTCTCAGATCTGTCAACTGAAGAAGAGAATCATCGTGGAGTTGTGTTTTACAGTTAGTTCTGCATGATATAGTCATTGTAAAAAGTGTATGGTTGCTGCACTATAACCTCATTCCAGATGGCCTTCAAAAACATTAATGAAGGGAAATCTTTCCAATGGTGGGACATTGGGTGGGATCCAGAGAAAGTGTTGCAGATCTACATTGGTTCATAGATTATGAATGGTTTGGCTGACTGGTCAAGGACTTGGAAAGAACACAAGTGGAAAATTAACAAGGTCTGGGGAAAGGTCTTTAGATAGACTTATAAGAATGGATAGCTACTGTGAAGAAATTTGTGTCCCATGTGAATACTCATCAAAGTGTGATGCTAGCAATGTTGGATTTTAATGATCATGTGGATGGGATGACCTGCTCTGTAAATCCCAGTAGCCTCCTTTTACAGCTACTCCTGCCATTCCATAATATATTCATGGACAAGGCAGTCATGATGGTAAGGATGGAAGGTATAGGTAGGCTCAGCTACATGTACTGTCATTAAGGATGGACTGACTATAGCCATTGCTGAGTGGTCAGTCTGCCAGCAGCAAAAAACAACACTGATATGGCATCATTCTCCAGGGTGACCAGCCAGCTACCTGGAGGCAGGTTGATTACACTGCTTGACTTCCATTGTGAAGGGATAGCACATGATTAGTAGTGAAAAAGTCACTCATTCTCTATATGGTTTTGCCCCAACTCATACATACATTAGAAAAAAGGATTTATAAATATCAGCAACAAAGCTATGGTTTTGATGTATTCTAATGCATTTTACCTGTAGATGAGAGCCCACTAAAAGGTTATATACAGCAATTAAAAACAAACAGACCTCTTTTCTGAGGTCCATACCTTGTTAACTGGTTCAAGTGAGAAAGTGGGGAAGTAAATCTCCCAGGGTAGGTTAAGTCAGGATGCACTAACAAACAGCTTTAAACTCCTGATGGCTTATTATAATGCTACTTTTCTCCTGTTGTCATCATCTGTTGGCTGAGGACTCTGCTTCAGGACCTGGTCTGACAAAGCAGGCACTTTACGGAGTTCTGCCCATCTTGATGTCAGAGAGGAAACCTCATGGGGATCTTGTACAAGTGATGAACTTGACAGGCCCAAACCACATGCCCCCAACCTCCAGGGAACAAGAAAATTCATGCTAAAATGGCCAGAAGTTTTGGTGATCAGAACTAATGAGTACTCTATAGGTGAGTGAAGGCTGTAACTGTTGGGGTATTCCATAACCCTGAAGAATGACAGATATTTGTTAGAGAAGAGACAAAGGAAAGATGAGAAGTCAAGATGCATGAGAACAGATACTGACTCACAGACTTTGAAAAACGTAGTTTCCAAATGAGACAGTTTGGGGGATGGGGGGATGCAGTGGGGGTTTGGGAGGGAAATGGTATAAAATTTGGCTGTGATGATTGTTATACAAATATAAATGTAATAAAATTCGAATAATAAAAAATGCTAAAGAAAAGAAGTCAAGATACATAACTTGGGTTATTTAGTTTATGGGCAGATGGTCAGCTACACAGGCCCAAAGCAGTCAGGGCTCTCTAGTGCAGGATAACAAATGATGCTCTGATAAGCTTCCAGTCAGCAAGGAAAAGCAAAATTGTGTTCTGTGCAACCTGTTAAAGAGGGCTTCAGGATTTATATTATAGTTTAGAATGATGTCTATACAAAAATCCCTAAAATATTGATATTTTGTATGTAATAGGACACTATTTTAAGCTTATTCAGCAAAGACACCTAATAGAGGCAACACAAGGGAATTGTCCCTAGTTATGCCATTGTCATAGTCACTACACACATACTGGGCCTTACTTACTAGAGAACTAAATCACAAGAAGCAAGGACAAAGGGAGAAAACCATAGCCTCATTGGAGACCATACACTCATTTAAATCTGTCTGTTGGCTGTTCTCAGCTGCATCAGTTGAGAATGTGTTGGGATGACATACAGCCCTGGATAAGGTTGTTTTGAACAATATGAGAAATCAGTGGCATTCAGGCCAAATTAAATCTAATTTACTCTACAAATTGCCAAACTATCAGTCCTATTAAATCTGTTTATTAAAAGGCAAGAGAGTTGGTCTGGGTCGCAAGCTGTGGCTGGGATAATAAGACAAAGATGAAACCCACTAATATGGATAAATCATGTTTGATTTCCAGGCCAGGGGTAGCCAATGGGAGGGCTTTCACCTTGCCTCCCCTGTCATCCAGAGGTGTCTGCAATCCAGTCAGAATGTCCCCAGAGTCAGGCCATACTGATTGATTTCCATAGCACAGGGAGGCCCATTTCATTGCCCCCAATCTGGGGTCATTAATAAAACCAACTCTATTTCTCTCTCGTCAACCATTCTATAAAATACAATTCATGCTGGTATTTATGATTTAAAGGTGAATGGGATAAGGAGGGTAGAGTGGCAGATAAAGGTGGTGGTGGTGTCAAGGATAGGAGGTTGGGATTGCTATCCTTTTAAATCCTGAAATGTGCAGAGGGCAGATAATAGTGGATCTTTATTTCCAAATTGCTCAGGGTGATCCACAAAGCTTTGTTAAGTTTTGGGTTGAATTTTACATCTTAATAATTGCAGCATGTACATAACATGAGGGAGAAAGGGCCATGCTAATTAAGGTCTTATTCCTTAGGGAAGACAAGTCTTTGCTTATGGCACTCACCATCTTGGAAGGCTCTATCTGAAGGTCTCAAGTTACTAAATTCTACTCATCTTTGAAAATCTTAAATCCCCTCTTGATTAAGTAGTCCTCTTTTAATACCCCAGTCCTTAGCCTGCCTTCTATTTGAACTCCTTACCCAGCGACTATTAAGAGCACTTGACTTGGCAGTTATCATATCCTATATCACATTGAACTTTGGTGGATCGTTTTATGAAATTTTCAATATAAATATGTGGAGAAGTTCAATAACTTGCCCAAGATAACACCATTAGTAGTTCGCATCTGCTCTTAAACTCCCCCTCAAGGTTTGATACTATGGGGTAGTCTGATCTTGAGGGGGGAAGAAACTTCATTAAGGATGCGAGTTAGAGTAGGTTTGGGACTAGCTAGAGAAGACAAGTGAACTGTGTTTTTCTTTCTGGAGCTAGTAAGAACAAGGCCCTCCAGTAGGTGTCAGGCCACAGCCCTCCAGCCAGTGTAGGCAGAGAGGCTGGGTTGCATCTGAACAACTGGATTCATTAATTCTGAATACAGCCCTGTTAACTGAAATTTGGCCTTCAAACACCTTCCACAGATCCATTTCTTTCTTTCCATTTTGTTCCAGGTAGCCTTCCATGCATACAGCCTTTAAAGTGAGTATTTCCCTTAAACTAGGAGTAGGGTGCATGCATGAGAATTGAGAACAACCCTTGACAAATGACATTAAACCCCAGATATTAATTCCACGGAATAAATGTGTGGGTTTTGGTCACCATTCCTTCTCTACAATCCAGGGCTTAGTTCAGCAACCCTCCAGAGGAACGTTAAGGTGGGAGAAGGGAGGGATGAAACTTGTTCACAATAATCCAAAGGCTTTATTAGTCTGTAATTAGGAGTGATGGGAGGAAGCCAAGTGAGGGGAAATTTAAGCTGAATTGCAAGAAAAAATGAGTCCCTCACAGTGAAGAGTATTCAACTGTGGAGGAGGATGACAGAGACAGAGCAGCGGCAGTCACTCATAATTTCTTTATTGGTAATTTGGTCTCTATATTTTGGATGAAATACATATCTGGGAACAATGCCCAGTCATGCGAGAGATGCCCTTTAACCGGCATTCAGGGTGATAGCATTAATGGTCCTGGGAGAAGAAAATGAGATAATCTTGAGAACCAGCCGAGAATGAGAAGGCCAAAGAACTAGGTGTTTTCTTAGGTTTGGGTCCTGGTGTTGCATGACTTTGAGCTACTCAGAGTTGGGGGCCTGCACTGCCAGAACAAAAACCAGTGATGGCTTACCTTGCTTCTAATATCGGTAGATGGAGTGTCTCTTACTGCCTCTGACCTTAGAGAAATCTGAATTCCCAGAATATCAGTACTCTAGGAAATGAGAGTTAAAATGTTACCCTGTTCCATGTAATACATTTCTTTCAGAAGAAAAAGAAGAGTGGGGATGGTGTTTTAAAAATGAATTAAGACATACATAAATGACTTTGCACACACACACACACACACACATATTATTGTCATTATCCGAGCAGAGGTTGTATTTTTGCCTTATTCTCTATCTTCTCTTCCAAGTGTATAGCAGGGGGCCAGAGACATGATATGTAGTTAACATATTCCATATAAATAATTCATTCAACAAATACTTATTGAGCACATTCTAGTGCCAGGTTAATTCTTTGTATCTTTAGATACAGAAAAGAACAAAAGAGATAATGCTTTGATTTCAAAGGAATTATAGTTTACTGGTAGCAGACAAATAATACATATAATAATATGTAATATGTAATGATACAAGTGATAAGATATACACTATGAAGGAAAATAGAGCAATGCGAAAGGGGAATGAAGAGAGGGGAGCTATTTTACAAAAAATAGGAAAAAACTCTCTATAAGGTATCATTTGGTAATAAGCCAAACAGAGGGAGCTATTGAAAGAATACCCCATTCAGAATTGCAAGGGCAAAAGTTCTGAAGTTGGAGTGTTTTGTCCTATTTGAGCAGCCTATGCAAGGGGGAAGGGTAGCAAAAAAGGAGATTAAGACCAATTGGGAGGTCAGATTATTCAGGACTAGTATATCGTGGTAAGAATCATGGACTTTACTGAATGAAATGAGAAATCATTAACTTATGGTTTTGGTTATCTATTGCTGTATAACAAACCCCTCAAGCTTAGCTGTTTAAAAAAATAACCATTTCATTATTGTCTACAAATCTGTAGATCAGCTGAGGACTTCTAAAGTCATCTGCTATGTCAGCTGAATTAGGATAGTCTCCATGGCCTCACTCACACATCTACCCATTAGCAGACTGGTTGGTTTAGGTGAGCTTCAACTGGGATCTTTCATCTCTGTTCTAGGTGGCTTCTCATCCTCCAGTAGGTAAAACTGGGCTTCATTATAGAACAGCCAGAGTGTGCTGATCAACTGGGTCTTGGAAAAAATTAAAATCTCTGATTCGTAGACTTGCTGATACCATTCCCACTATGGCTGACTTCAAATTACCAGTGATTAAACAACCAATGTGCAAAATTCCTGAATAATTAACTGGCCTCTGGTAATTCTGAAATTAATCCTGGAACATTCTGTTAAATTCCACTCTTTTGGGGCAAGAGATCTCCTTAATTAGGGAATAAATTCTCCTTCCAGTGATAGTTTCTTTATCTGTTTCTCCCCTGCAGTTTTGGCTCTTCCCCCTAGGCACTTGGCTTCACCTTTGGTGTTTCCCTTGACATAATCTATTTTTGCAAATGGATTTCTCTCTCAAGCTGATTCCTACCATACACATTGAGCAATCAGATGTCTCTTTATTCTGAACTTTCTCTGTTCCATTTAGTTCAAGCTAATAAAATTCCTTTAAAAACTTCGTGGGCTTCCAACTAAGATTAATTTCACAGCATTAAGCTATGAAAAATGCTACACCCCACATTTCTTTCTTTTTTTTAATAGATTTTTATTTTTTTCATTATAGTTGGTTTACAGTGTTCTGTCAATTTTCTATGATACAGCAAGGTGACCCAGTCACACATACATATATACATTTTTTTTCTCACATTATTCTCCATCATGCTCCAACATAAGTGACTAGATAAATTTCCCAGTGCTAGACAGCAGGATCTCATTGCTTATCCATTTTAGAGGCAATAGTTTGCATCTATTAATCCCAGATTCCCAGCCCATGCCACCCCCTCCCCTTCCCTCTTAGCAAACACTAGTATGTTCTCTAAGTCCATGAGTTTCATTTCTGTGGAAGTGTTTATTTGTGCTTTATATTAGATTCCAGATATAAGTGATATCATATGGTATTTGTATTTCTCTTTCTGACTTACTTCACTTAGTATGAGAGTCTCTAGTTCCATCCATGTTGCTGCAAATGGCATTATTTTGTTCTCTTTTTAAGGCTGAGTAGTATTTCATTATGAATATGTACCACTTCTTATTAATCCATTTATTCATCGATGGACATTTCCATGTCTTGGCTGTTGTGAAGAGTGTTGCAATGAACATGCTGGTGCATGTGTCTTTTTCAAGGAAAGTTTTGTCTAGATATATGCCCAGGAGTTGGATTGCTGGGTCATATGATAGTTCTATATTTAGTTTGCTGAGGTACCTCCATACAGTTTTCCATAGTGGTTTTACCAATTTACATTCCCACCAATAGTGTAGGAGGGTTCCCTTTTCTCCATGCCCCCTCCAGCATTTGTTTTTTGTGGACTTATTAATGATGGCCATTCTGACTGGTGTGAGGTAGTATCTCATGGTAGTTTTGATTTCACTTTCTCTAATCATCAGTGATGTTGAGAATCTTTTCATTTGCTTGTTGGACATCTGTATATCTTCTTTGGAGAAATGTATATTCAGGTCTTTTTTTTTTTTGAGATCAAACCGTCTTCATTTAAAGGATGTTTGGCTAGGGAGGGACACAACATTTTTGAAAAAGCAATCTTAATTTTTTTTATTAAAATATAGCTGATTTGCAATGTTGTGTCATTTTCTGCTGCGTGGCATAGTGACCCAGTCATACCTATATATATATATGCATTCTTTTTTTCATGCTATCTTTCATCATGCTCTGTCCTAAGAGATTTGATATAGTTCCCTCTACTGTACAGTAGGACTTCATTGCTTATCCATTCTAAATATAATAGTTTACATCTACCAACCTCAAACTCCTTGTCCATCCCACGCCCTCCCCCTCCCCCTTGGCAGCCAATAGGTTCTCTATTCTGTGAGTCTGTTTCTGTTTTATGTATAGGTTCATTGTGCCATATCTTAAATTTTATAAGTGATATCATATGGTATTTATCTTTTTCTGAATTACTTCACTTAGTATGAGAATCTCTGGTTTGGCCATGTTGCTGGAAATGGCATTTTTTTATGACTGAGTAATATTCCACTGTATATATGTATCAAATCTTTTTTATCCATTCATCTATTGATGGACATTTAGGTTGTTTTCATGTCTTGGCTATTGTGAATAGCGCTGCAATGAATATGTGGGTGAATATATCTTTTTCAATATAAGTTTTGTCTGGAGATATGCCCAGGAATGGGATTGCTGTATCATATGGTAATTCTATACTTAGTTTTCTGAGGAACCTCCATACTGTTTTCCTAAGGGGTTTCACCTTGTTTACATTCCCACCATCAGTGAAGGAGGGTTACATTTTCTCAATACCCTCTCTAGCATTTGTTATTTGTAGACTTGGGACACAACTTTTAAACTCCTAGATTTGGTGTACCTGAGAGGGTCTATATAGATGCCCCATATATCTTTCTAAATTTTTACAAATGATGTTACAGCCACACCCTTGATCTGATATTTACAGAGAAGCCCTTTCCTGATTTGGGAATATTTGGCTGGTTGGAGAGATTAGGGATGAAAAATAGTTTTGTCTTCCAATCTGACAAATTCTGGGCCCTCCATATGTCTTTGCAATTCACTGGAAAACAAAACAATTTTTAACTCATACTTCTCTTGCAATAATCATACATAACTTGAAACATGCAGCTGATATTTTCATCATTCTATCTAGAGATTGCTTAAATCAGAGTGATAAATGCTTTAAGTACATTTTATGAATTCCACATTGCTGCCAACAATATTATTTTTGTCAGTTTTTCTGCCACTATGTAAGTCTCTCTTTCAAATTTTACCTGCTTCGCAGGTTTAAAGCTAATGTCACATATTTTCATGTTTATTATGATAGTACTCAATTCTGTACAAGTTTCTCTTTGGGTTATCTATTACTGTGTGACAAATTACTGCAAAACATAAAGACTTAAAATTACAACAGTTTTATTTACTTTCCTGTAGGCCAGGAATTTGGGCTGGGCTCACATGGATATTTTTTCTGCTAGTTTTTCTTGAGTCACTCTTCTGACTATGGCATTCTGACAACTTATCTCAGGCTGGATAGCCTTAGATGCTATCCCATATCTGGGTGTTTCATGAAGATGTCAGCTGGGCCATGTGTCCCAAGTAGGAGTCAGATTTATTTACATGGTGAGGGCAGCATTTCAAGAGAGAAACCTACAATGCTTAAGTGCTTCCCAGCCTCTCCATCATCTTTATTAATATCTACATGGCCAAGTCCAGAGTTCATGTGTGAAGGAAGTAGACCAGGGTGGGTTAGATGTATGGTATATGTTTTACTGGGAGTCATTACTAGTCTATTAAATTATCTAGAGGCAGAGTGTTGTAACAAAAAGCCTAAATGTGTCATAGGCTTTGGGATTGGACAGCAAGAGAGATCTGGAAAAGTGGGAAAGAATCTGTTAGTGAAGTATGGAAAAAGAGTGAACCAAGAAGTGAAGGCTAAAAAAATGGTGATTAAAGTGTTTTTTGAGGCTTGAAAAATGGTGGTTTATAGAGGCATAAAATATTGGCCAATTTAGTAATTGGAAGATACTGGGGTAATTGGAAGATAGGAAATGTACCTAGTGGCCTTGAGAATTTGGCTAAGGAGACTTCCAAACAGAATTTTAACAATGTCGATTTGCTTCTTTCAATTATATATGATAGAGTATAGGAAGAGATTAACTCAAGTGATGATTATTTAGTTTGCAGGGGAAATGTAAAGGGGCCAGCACTTGCTGGGTTGAAAAATAAAACTGTTTCACATCACCATTCTCTCCGGTTGATCCAAGATTCTCAAAGTAAGAAATAGCCTCAATAAAGATCAAATAAATGGTTTATAAAACTCTTTGTGAAAGCTTCAGAAAGATTTAAGGGAGTGCTTAGTAGAATTTCACAGCTAAACAAATATCTTAAGGATACTGTTCCACAGGAGCCTGATACATCCAAATTGTGGGAATATTTGTTTTGAAAAGAATTCTGGATGTGGTTTGGGGACACTGGATAAACACAGATAAGATTTATAGGAAAGAGGAGTTGCCATTCTGGCTCAGTGGTAATGAACCCGACTAGTATCTGTGAGGACTCAGTTTTGATTGCTGGCTTCGCTCAGTGGTTTAAGGATCCAATGTTGCTGTGAGCTGTGGTGTAGGTTGCAGATATGACTAGGATCTGGTGTTGCTGTGGGTGTGTCATAGGCCAGCAGCTGCAGCTGCAGCTCTGATTTGATCCCTATCCTGGGAACTTCCATATGTCGTGCATGTGGCCCTAAAAAACAAACAAATAAACAAACAAACAATATATATATATATATATATATATATATATATATATATATACTATATATATATATATATATAGTAAATGCACAAAGTTTTTAATTGGATTGCATTAATAAAATTAGGAAAAGTGTTAATAGTTTGTATTAAAAGGGGCTGAGATAATTCAAAATAAAAAGAGAACTCTTGAGCTCAAATTTCAAAGATTGGAAGCAGGCTGAGAAAGGCATTCATAGAAAACCAATTGCTATATTTCATGGGGAAGAAAAATCTCAAAAGGTGTAACCAAGTATCATGGAGAAAAATGGACTAGAGACCACATGCCAGAAGTAGAGTTGGGACTCAAATGAGAAATATTTCCTATCCTTGAAGAAATAGTTGTGCCTAACCGTATTTCAGAATTATCTCAGTCCCCTTAAGTCCAACAGTCTTTCTCAGATCCCATATCAATCCATGCCTACTGCAGTTATCTCTTTACTATCTCCCTGTTTCTACCCTTATTTCTATAACATCTTCTCCATACAGTAGGCAGAGAGATCCTTTTATAACTAGTTAGATCATTTTACTCTTCTGCTTAAAATTTGTGTTAGTTATCCATTGCTGTGAAACAAACGATTCCTAAACCTAGGGCCTTAAAAACAACCACCATTATATTTGTGGGTCAGAAATTTGGGTTGGACTCAGCTGGTTGTCTTTCTTCTGGTTTTACCTGGTTCTCACTCTCTGACTGTAGTCACCTGATATCTAAGTGTGAATGGATGGTCTTAGATGGTCTCTTATGTCTGGTGGTTTGTTCTTAAAGCCAACTGAGTCATGTATCTCCAATGAGTGACCCCCTCCCCCTTTTTAAGAGATGGCGGCAGCATTATAAGAAAGCAAGACCCATTTTGCAAGCTTTTCAAGCCTCTGTTGGCTTCCTAGTTGTTAATGTCCCATATGCAAAGAAAATAACAGATAAAAGCAAATAAAAAATAAATATGAAGTAACACTACAAAAGAACAGGAATGCAGGGATAGATGACTCATAACAACTTACCACAATCTATCCTCTGGCCCCTGTAAGTCATAGCTCTCTCACTCTTCCTAGATAAATTCACTCCTCCAAAGATCTCAAAATCTTCATTTGATCATGGAATCTGGTTGGAAATCCATGGTTTTGCGATCTGCATTAGGTTCCAGTGTCTATGAGAGTCCTCAGATTCATCCTCTTCATCTGTATCCTTGATCCAGATAACTGTGAACTAAAAAGCCTAAATTTTGCTTATGCTTTGGGAATGATGTAGTAGAGTAAAGGCAGAAATACCTCCTGAACAAACATAGCAAACTACAGACCTTGGTTAAGGGTGAAGGTACATGGATCAGACAGAAAGGACTCAAGGAAAAGAGCAAAGGACAAGACTGGGTGTCTTAAGACGGTCCAAGGATGTCTTGAATTAATTCTTGAAGAATTTCATCAAGAAGAGGAAGACCATAGAGGATTCCGACCCCACACATGATGTCTGAACAGAACTGAGAAGTAGAGGGCCTTGTTATGACTGGAGATAAGTAGGTCTACTTATGGGTTTATATTAGTAGTAAAATGAAAGTTATTTCACTGAGCAAGTTGAAGGCAGTTTCTCCTAAGTGCATTGGCCATATTTTTTCCAGCTCATATTCTTTGTACCAGGTTTTATGATGGCACAGGTTATGGGACATAGAAACTATCCTGTAAAACATAAGACATGTGATTGCCATGCCTATGGACATGCTGAGGGCAAGACAGAATGTGGCTTTACCACTTTCAATGGAGAGGGTAGAATATTTGCAAAAAGTATGGCTTAATCATAGAGTAGGAACAGAGGCCTCTGAAGATGCTATTAGCCTCCAGAGGAGGCTGTATTCCTTCAGTAGGTAATCAAAATTGCCAGAGGGCCATTAAAAATAGGGAAGGTTGCATATGCATTGGGGTAGTCCATTAACCACATTCCTTCCAATTTCATGATGTTAAATAGCAATTAGAACATCATGCATTTATTTTCTGCCTCGCCCCTTGGGCCCCCTTGAAATCACTCCATATTTTAATCTTAATGGGACATGATGACAGAGCCAAGAACTGCAAACTCACCAGATTTGGGAACTTTGGGGAGCGGGGGAAGTTGAAGAAAGGGCACATTTTTACTGAAGTAACTTAAAATTATCTTCAAAGAGGTTTCAAAAACTCCTCATAAATATAACAACTCAATCACATCCTTATTGTTTAATGGTGAGACATGAAAATTCAGTTGACAAGGTTGCCACTTCCAGGAAAGTATTTTCATCTGAAATGGGCACTGACAACACCTCTAGGAGAAAAGGAACATGTAAACATACAGCACATTGGACCTCATGACTCTGAACCTGGTCCAGTGAATTTCTTACCAGAACCTGCATATGCCCAGATTATGCTACCACTGCTGCTCTGCACACATGGAACACTTTCCCCACTTAGCTCTGCAAGTTCTATCATCGCCCATGATCCAAATTAATTTGTTCTCCTCCAGGAAAACATCCCTTGCTCTACCAGCCCATTCTCATCTCTTTTTTTCTTTTCTAATTCCTATGGCATTTAGAGCTTAAGCCTCCTAATTAAACGCCAATTTATAGACCATTCTATTGACTTTAAGAATATGAATTTAACATAACGCATTAGGCACTATCCCTTCACATATGCAATTCTCATATCTGAACTAGGAGAACATAAACAAAAACAACCTATTAAGAATAACTGGTGGTTGAATTTTCTGACATTGCATTGGAACTTTAGGGGTGATATTTGGGTTAAGGGTTCCTTAAGATAACATTTCTGTCTCAAGAAAGACTTGTCTCTCTATACTGGTTTGTGTGTATGCCTGTGAACATTTGTTTGTGTTAACCACTCATAACTCTAGGGTAGTATATTGGATTAAAATTAATTCTAAAATAAAAATTGAATGTATACTAAAGTTATACAGTTTGCTAAGTTTGTGGGAGGGAGTGGTTAGGGGATAGAAAAAGACACTTAAAAATGAAGTAGACATTTCATTTGAGTTTATTTCCCTTTTACTTTCTTTTCTTTTTTTTTTTTTATCTTTTTAGGGCCACCCCCGTGGTGTATGGAAGTTCCCAGGCTAGGGGTCAAAACAGAGCTGTAGCTGCTGGCCTACACCACCATCACAGGCAGGATTCAAGCCACATCTGCAGCATATGCTACAGCTCATGGCAATGCTAGATCCTTAACCCACTGATCAAGGCCAGGGATCAAACCTGCATCCTCTTGGATACTACTCAGGTTCATTACTGTTGGGCCATGATGGTAACACCCTCATTTGAGTTTCTGGCTTATCTGCATATACTTCTTGTGAATTTTTGACATATAACAATGCCCTGGTGAGCACAGTGGCTAGGAGTGTAGAGACCTGTTTTTAATGATGGGCATCAGAAAAAAATGACTATGATATTAGGTCAAATCAAAAACTCATTTGCCTTTAGATGCCATAGACTCAAAACAGGTCAGGTACAGAACAATTGTTTCCAGAGTGATATCACAATCAGAGGATGAGAAAGATGATTCACGTGCATATTTCTACAACTGAATTACTTTGTTGTACAGCAGAAATTATCATAACATTATAAATGAACTATACTTTAGTAAAACTTTAAAACATGAAAAAAATAGAGAAAGAAACAAAGGGAAAATGTCTGGAAAGATAATAGAAAACAAGATGATTCATTGAGATATGGAGAGAGAATATCAGAATTTATACAGAATATCAGAATTTATTTTTATTTTTTATTTTTTTAATTTCTCCAATACATTATTTTTTTTCCTACTGTACAGCATGGCGACCCAGTAACACATACATGTATACATTCTTTTTTTCTCACATTATCATGCTCCATCATAGGCCACTAGACATAGTTCCCAGTGCTACACGCAGGATCACATTGCTAATCCATTTCAAAGGCAATAGTCTGCATCTATTAACCCTAAGCTCCCAATCCATCCCACTCCCCTCCCCCCACCTTGGCAACCACATGTCTATTCTCCAAGTCCATGATTTTCTTTTCTGTGGAAAGGTTTCTTTGTGCAGTATACTAGATTACAGATATAAGCAATATCATATGGTATTTGTCTTTCTTGTTCTGACTTACTTCACTCAGTATGAGAGTCACTAGTTCCATCCATGTTGCTGTAAATGGCATTATTTTGTTCTTTTCTATGGCTGAGTAGTATTCCATTGTGTATATATACCACATCTTCCTAATCCAATCATCTGTTGATGGACATTTGGATTGTTTCCATGTCTTGGCTATTGTGAATAGTGCTGCAATGAAGATGCAGGTGCATGTGTCTTTTTTAAGGAAAGTTTTGTCCATATATATGCCCAAGAGTGGGATTGCTGGCTCATATGGTAGTTCTATGTATAGTTTTCTAAGGTATCTCCAAACTGTTCTCCATAGTGGTTGTATCAGCTTACATTCCCACCAACAGTGCAGGAGGGTTCCCTTTTCTCCACACCCCCTCCAGCACTTGTTATTTGTGGATTTATTAATGATGGCCATTCTGACTGGTGTGAGGTGGTATCTCATGGCAGTTTTGATTTGAATTTCTCTAATAATCATTGATGTTGAGCATTTTTTATGTGCTTGTTTGCCATCTGTATATCTTCCTTGGAGAAATGTCTATTCAGGTCTTTGGCCCATTTTTTCAATTGGGTTGTTGGCTTTTAGAATATCAGAATTTATAGCAAAAGGATTAAATTACTAACATTTAATTTCTTGTATGACATAAGAGCCCTGTCTCTGTCTTTATGTCAGTCAATGACTCATAGTGGTCCAGAGGGGAGAGTGAAGTTTCATAGTTCAGAGGGTTTGATGGGCACCGACTCTGCTCTGTTCGCTTTTAATTTATCTATATCCAGGTGAATGAATTTGTGAATCACATTATCTTCTTTTAACTAAACCACCCTTCTTAAACTAGGGCAATGACTTATAATAATCCAATGAGGATACTGTGCAGTGAAGATAATACTAAGGATACAAGTGCTGGAGAACTGCCCTGTAAAGGCATGGTGGGGCCAACACTTCTCTTTCCCCATCACTCTCCCTCAGGCCCTTTGCCAGCTGAAAATAAAGGTGATCCAATCAGATCTCAAAAGGGGTCAGCCAGTGAGTGGGGAGGTGAACAATTCTTGAAAATGGGTATTGAGAAAGGAGGTTTCTATTCCTGTGTGAAATTGTCACCAAAAGTGATGATTAAAGCTCTCCTATAAACAAATTGAAAATGTCAGGGGAATTTTTCTAAACTGCTTGACATTAGATAAGCTAGAAATTGACTAGCAAAATTCCATACTTTGGTTCATTGGGTACATAGGGCTGAAAAGTGAACTTGTGGCTAGTCAATGGAGCCAATTGTGTCTTCATTAATGGGCATTCGTCTCTTTTATGAGGAACCTTTCAGTGTTGGACCTGCCATGAAAACCAAGGATCACAGTAAACTGAAATCATTGCTGGACCTTACAATTGTTCTATCACAATGGATTAAACCAAGACTCTCTGAAACAGGAAGCATGCTCACTCTCAAAGCCTTCACTGAAAACATTAGCATGAATAACAGCTTCAATTTCAGCAAAAGGCTAACTTTAAATTATGATTATGTAATAAAATAAAAATATAAATATTGGTTATTTCATTTATTCCTCACTTAATAGTTTAATGTAAGATTTATAATGAATGTAGCATATTAATTTATAGTAGGTATCTATGTACATACATAGGTATGCTTGTTTATGTATTGTTTATATGGAGGCAGTAAGTTCAATTTTTTTTCCTGTATAGGATCAAAAACTGTTGGAAGCCACTGGATTTGTGGAGTATGAAGCTGCTTTTGAAAATATATTTGTAGAGTCATAATAGTAATGATAGAGAATGCTATTTGAGAGGCCACGTTCACAGCTATTGGCCCACATGATCAATGATTAGCTAGGGCAATTAACTGCAAGCAGGAGCCAAAAGAGATTTGATTAAAATGAGGAGGATTCGATTTTTCTAAAAGAATACAATTCAAATTCTTCTCTCTCCTCTTCAATGCTCTATTGTACACCCACAACCAGCCTCCTCTGCTGCAGTGCTCAGTGTCTGTTTGTATGAACCCCTCTTCTCTAACCTGAATGAAGTCTCTTTGCCTCCCAAATAGAGCTGATGCCTGCTCCCTGCAGACTTCTCTTTCCCATCCCCCTTCTGGAATGCCCTGTCATGTCCTATTGACCTTATTATTGTAGCCAAATCCTGCTCATCCTTCCTCACCAAGGTCAGCTCTCCTCTCCTCCTACAATTCTCTCAGACCACTTTAGCCCACAATTTCTTCTTTCTTTTTAAAACGAATAGCAGTTTCTGTCTCTGCCACTCATTTGACAATCAACTATATAATGCATTGTGACAGCTCTGATATTACACTGTGCCATATCGTTATTTCCCACTTCTGTTTTTTTGTTTTTATCTATTTCCCCTCATATTTTTCTTTATAACTGTAACTTCACTCAAACATCCTTTATAGGATGGATGACATTTCTCCCTTCTGTTACATCTTTTCTTAACCTGTGCTCAGTAGGTAATTAGACTCAGGGAAGGTGTTTAATAAATATTAGTTGTTAGAATAAAGGATGGGCAGTTCTGTTTGATGCTGTGTTTCCTTAGCAGAAATTAGAATAACAGTATGCACTCGTAGGGCTGACATAAGAATGAAATGAACAATATAAATATAATGTAAAGTGGAAGGCAGAGCACACCTCGGTAGATTTTACTTTTCCCAGAATTAACTCACTAATGGAAATTTTTATGTCACAAAACTACCTGGTTATTTTCAAGCAAGAGGAGGACAGGAATGAATGATTTGAGGCCTGACTCATTCATTTATTCACTTAGACACTAAAGAGGATGATTTAACTTTTCATTTTAGCGTGTTTTCTCTTTTTATTATATCTATTATTATTCTCTGCCATGATCAAGAGGAGGGATTATAATTTTCTTGACTCATTGATAATTGATGCTAATAGTGTGATAGTCTCTCTGACAATCCAATATACTGGCCACCATGGAAAAAAAAAAGAAATAGAAGCACACACACACCTGCAGAGCCCTTAATCAGACCTGAAGCTTCCTGCTGACAGATATTTAACTCATTAATTCTGTTTGGCTGTTGGTCTGACACCATCACTATAATACAATATGAAGTGCTAATTATCACAAAATCCAATGATACAATTTACTGAGAGAGAAAAACCTTTTTTCTTTCTTTATTGGAAGCTGCCTGCTCTTTCTCTTAAATTTGATCAGCATTTACTGTGATAGAAGAGGAAACCACAGCACCGTATTTGCCTTGAGCCCTAACTAATGCAAAGAACAGTTCACTCTCAATCCATGTTATTTTGCAGATAATTCAGCACATCACTGGGTGCTTAAGAGTTTCTGTTGGTAATCTAAGAAGACAAAACAAATCTGAGATTCCGTATCCCTTCAAATGGGGGCTCTGCTTACTCGGATGATGAGCAGGGAGGCCAGGACCTTCTTCTTCCTCGTGCTCTGAATCCATTTGTGCACATAGGCACTGAAGGGCTGGACATCTGTTTCATCCCATTTCCTAAATTAAGTAGGCTGGTCAGTTTCAATATTCCTTCCAGGCCCAGATTTCTTAAAAGCAAAGTCACTGTTGTCAGATACTTTCCGAGGACAGTGTGTGTGAATCTCACAGTCTGGGAACTGCCAGTTGCCTCTTTGTCCAAAATGCTATTTCTAAGCACATGCCTTGGGAGTGCTTGGAGAGCTCTCCCCAGAGCCTCCTCTGCCTCACTGTTTCAGAGACACCCGGCTCTTCCAATGGACCTAGTCAAGGTCTGGTGATCCCTTAAAAGCATTTACTCTCCTTTGCAGTCAGTTAACAATTGAGCAACAATTTTTGTAGCTGGAGACATCACTAACCTCATCCATTTCAGCTTTTCTAGGGTAAATCTCCTAAAACATGTGCTGCTTTCTCTCTCTTTCTCAATTTTATTTTTTAATTCTTTTTTTTTGTCTTTTTTTTTTGGCATTTCTTGGGCCGCTCCCGCGGCATATGGAGGTTCCCAGGCTAGGGGTCTAATCGGAGCTGTAGCCACCAGCCTATGCCAGAGCCACCACAACGCAGGATCTGAGCCGCGTCTGCAACCTACACTACAACTCACGGCAACGCCGGATCGTTAACCCACTGAGCAAGGGCAGGGATCGAACCCGCAACCTCATGGTTCCCAGTCAGATTTGTTAACCACTGCGCCACGACGGGAACTCCAATTCTTTTTTTTTTAATTGAGGTATCGTTGATTTACAAAGTTGTGTTCATTTCAGGTATACAACACAGTAATTCAGTTATATTTATATTATGTATAGGTGTGTGTGTGTATATTATATAAACTTTGTGTATAAAAACCATTGCTTCATATATATATTATTTTTCAGGTTCTTTTCCCTTATAAGTTATTATAAAATATTGAGTGTGAGTCCCTGTGCCATACAGTAGGTCCTTGTTATTTATCTATTTTTTTATATAGGAGTATGCTTAATCCCAAACTCCTAATATATCCGCCTCCCTCCTTCCCCCTTTTGGTAACCATACATTTGTTTGCTATGTCTGTGGGTCTATTTCTGTTTTGTAAATAAGTTCATTTGTATCTTTTTTTAAAGATTACACATATAAATGATATCCTAAGATATTTCTCTTATACTTGCTTTCTTCACTTAGTATGATAATTTCCAGGTCCATCCCTATTGCTGCATATGGCAATATGGCATATTTAATTCTTTTTTATGGCTGAGTAATATTCTACCATATATGTATGTATATATATATCCAGAAGAAATGGAAAGAATGCTCTTTGTAAGTTATAATTTAAGGTTAACTTAAATATATATATATCACTTTTTCTATATCCATTCCTCTGTCAATAGACATTTAGGTTGCTTCCAAAGCTTGGCTATTGTAAATAGTGCTGCAGTGAACATTGGGGTGTATGTATCTTTTTGAACTATAGTTTACTCTGATATCAGCACAGCCTAGGTCTGTGGATGGTCAGTGGGGAGATGGGGTGTGGAGTGCGTGTGTGAGGAGGGGGTGCTGTGGATGGAGAGGAGGGGAAGGGGATGAGCAGGGCTGCAGCTGCTCCTGCCACGTTCCCTCTATCAATCTTGCCTCTTTCAATAGAACTCCATTTACTTAACTCCTTATTCCTGGAGCTTATAGAATGCAGCGATGGGAAAAGAAAGGAAATATATTTTTCAGGGCACAAATCTCTAAAAATTTCACTTTATATGCAATGAATGAAATACTGAACATCCGGTATATTATTTTTAAAAGGGATATTAAACAACAGTGCAGGACTGTCTGGTTATATTACAATGTCTATCTTCTCATGTGTCAGCAACAAGTAACACTGAAGGAGGCCTAATTATCATACTCACAGTGGTACAGGTAGTAAAACAGTTATGCTTTGCATTGCTCAGGATGTTCAGAGCTGAAATAGATAAACTATGTGGGAGACTAGTAATAGGTAATTATTCTCTACTTACATATTCAGCCTCATAATTCTAAATTAAGGTAAGTGGAAAAAGCTTATAAAATATTCAAAGCTCCTTTATCTTTCCTCCTCCCTCTTATTAGAAACTGTGCATGAATTTGCATAGAATAAACTGAGCTCATAAATCAAAGAAGAAACTGCAAGAATGCTCTTTGTAAGTTATAATTTAAGGTTAACTGTAGCACATTTTGCTTACTGTATTATTAATGACTTTCGTTCACTCATGACAAGATTACATATTAAAAATTGTTGGTAGACAAAACTCAGTTCATAATCAATTTGCTTCTTAATGTGAGCAATCTGCGTGCATCCCTACGGCGGAGGCAGGTTTAGCGAGGATAATGGAAGGAGTGCCTTGGGAAGAGTGGTTCTCACACAGTCTGGCTCCTGCAGGGATGTGATTGACAGGCAGCCCCAAAGGGGAATGAGGCCACTGGTGCAGGGCAAACCTGGATGGCTGAGGCTTGGCTCTGGGCCGCTCCCTGGGTCTCCTGATTTGGACTCCTCCCCCAATTAGTCTCCTCTCTCCTTGCTGTGGCCATCCTACAGCACTTGATACTTCCCCACTGTTTGCCAGTACTTGATGTGTTTTCGGCCTCACAGAATCATGTTTTAAAATTCATCACATCTATTTACTAGAAAATGTATTCCTTTTGCAGTATCAAGCCAGGTCCCTTTCCACGTGCTTTCTCAAATCAGGTTCGCAGGTATTCGAGCTGTCCTCATTTTCTCTTGTTCTTCTTTTTCATGGTGTGTTTAAATTTCTATCCAGTTCCTACTTTTGTTCTTTACTTCCATGTCTCAGCATCACTACTGCTCTCTAGAAACACTCCTCCTTGGCATGAACAAAGGATTGCCAACCAGCCTCTGCAGTTACAGCTTCCTGCCTCCTAGGTCTTCCTGAGGGTCAAGTTTTCATTCCAGCAGATTTAGATACCAGCTGCTTTCTGATGTATGTGCTACAGAGAGACTTATCCTCACTCTCAGCTGGGGAAGGAGAGAAAGGAACAGAATGTTCACAGGTTATTTCATTGGAAGTGGGCATGGCTGTGTTTGCCATGATGTTTGGGCCTTGGGTGGCAACCCTGGCTCTGCTCCTGGTAGATTTTTGAAGGAAGAATCATCTCTAAGCTGTGTATATGGATGTCTTCTGAAGGTGTGGGAAAGATCTGGAAATCTTATATTGAAATATTATATTGCTTTATCTCCTTGGTGCTTTTATCTTAGTATTGTAGATTCAGATGAATGGGCATTCATTTATCTAGAGAGAGTGTTGAAATTATGTCAAAAACCTTACACTGGAAACATCTGAGGTTTCAGCTGGGATGAGGAATCTCTGCTATAGTCGTAATAGTATCTATATCATCAAGAAAGCATTGCCTGTAGATTCTAAACTGCAACCAAGGAGGAAGGGGTGGAGAATTATTTCTTATTTGATACTATTTTTTTCCTTTGGACATCACGGTAGAGTTTATTTGTGCTTGAGTATTTTAAATGTTTAAGAATCACAGTGCCTATGAGTAAAGAAGGCACATAAGTTATCAGTAACTGGATTACTAATTTTCCTAAAGCTGGGTCTGGAAATCATGTGTTCTAGATACAGGATTTTAGGCAATTGAAATCCCTCAGTACTTCACCAATTGTGTAAATGATAAATTCCCCTACAGTCTTCTTGTGTGGGTGATCATGGCCATGAATATGCTAGCAAAGATATAAGAAAGGATTTTCCTCCTTGACAAACTGTTTTCAACATGGGTATGACTAATCTGAGAGCAGTGGCCTCTTCAATAACCTTTATTTTCATTGAAAAAGCTTTTTAGTTTTTGAAAGTCAGAAATCCAGTTCTGGGATGATAAATTTTTCCTAGAGCATAATGTAAAATTTATTTATTTATTTATTTTGGCTTTACCTGTGGCATGCCAAAATTCCTGAGTCAAGGAAGGTACCTGCACCATAGCAGTGACCTGAGCCACAGCAGTGAAAATGCTGGATCCGTATTTCTAAAAAATGGGACAGACTTCCTGTCTTGACTTCCCCAGCCTCAGAGGATCCCCGTCCTACTCTCTGCATGCAAGTACTCCAAGGAGATGAGAAATATTCAGAGGGACTTAATGCAAAACCAGAGGAGACACAAAGAAAAAAAGAAAGGGTCAAGGTGCGATGGTGGCAGGAATGAGAAGTGAGCCTGAGAAACGAGGTGTGAGGTGGCACCAGTATTTGAAAGGGGAGGTGTCTCATCTCAGACATAAAGGAATCCAGAACATTGACTACATTTAAAGCAAATAAGGGGGATGAAAGGAAAAGTCAAAGAGGACTTTTTTCTGTGTCTGGCTTGAAAATTGAGTGTTCTTAGGGGTTGCATCCTCCATCTTTTCTTACTGGACTCTCCTCTTGATGCCCTCATTCATTACCTTCTGGGTTTCAGCCCTGCCTCTTAATCTATGACCCTCACATCTCTAAACTCAGTGCAGCCTGGGCAATGGAGCTCTGCCCTTGTGCTTTCAACACCCTGCTTTATATTCCTATGCAGCCCTTCAAGATTACAATATTCAAAACAGAAACCCCTCTTCTTTCTCATCCAAACAGATCCTTGGACTCTCTGTCCCTGTGTGTTACAGTCACTCCCCCAACCCTCACACCACATCTTGTGGGTCTTCCCATCTCACCTGTGCCTCCAAGGTGCCAGGATCCTATGATCCTACAAGACATTTTCCAAATCAACCCCCACCTGCTTCCCTTGGACCTACCTTAGCACAGGGGCTCATGGGGGCCACTGAAACTGTCTAGTGTCTGGTTCTTTTGCAAAAGTTATTAACCCAAATCTATCATCTACACTGTCATAGAGTAGCCAAAAAACCCCACAACAAACAAACAAAAAAAAACCCCTGGTCATGTCATTTCCTCGTTTAAAAGTTTTTAATGTCTTTTTGGATGATCCATTCAGTTTTCTCAGTGTGGATATATAAACTTTTATAACCTCATGTCTACTTGTCTATTATCTTCCTCTACTTTTCAACTATAGACTTGCAGAATTCAATCATCAAAACTTTCCTTCTTTCTTTTTTTTTTTACTCAATGAATTTTAAAAACTTTTCTTTCAGTCTCTCTCTTTCTCCTACAACACCTAAATTTTAGGCAGTAACTCTTTATTTCACATTTAGCCAAAGGCAGAGTTTTTATTTCTGTAATGTTGCCAAAATGTTAATTTAATTCATTAAATAAAGATTGTGCATCTTTTATGAAATTCTAGGAGTTGGAGGAGGGAGGTGGGGGAGTGAAAAGAGTTGAGTAAAAGCGGAGAAAGTAGGAAAAGAGAGAAGACCCAGAGGACCTTGAAACTCTATAGCAGCCCCCCTTCCTTTCTAGGTTCATAGCAATCAGAGGCCAGGGAGAATGGTCCTGCTGGGCCAAGTCCATTCTGCCCTGGAACCAATTGCAATTTTAGATGGTCTGACCTTCCTTTGAGTAGAGACTAAATACTGGATTAAACTGATTGACCAGCTCACAAGTACTACTTTCCCAGCTTTTTAAATTCAGAGGTACAATACCCAAAATTAACACTTGAAATGGGACTCCAGTTATTACAGTGCTTATTTTTCATATGGTAGCATAACTCCGGCTGAGCTTGCCTACAAGATTTTAGGCTCTCTAATTTGCTAAGTTCGGTTTGCCACAGGCAAGTGTTTTGTACCTCTATTGCCATGAGGTCCATCAGAGGAGAAGGCCTTAATGTTATAAAGTGCCACGTTGCCTTTGTACCTTGGGGGGAATTGTGATCTCCAGAGTCAGGAGAAAGAGTCATGCTGTCCACATAAATGAGTACTTTGCATCCTCATTTTGAGTGGGGCCATCCCAGAATAGTAGGGGAATGGGAATTAAGAAAAACAGAAACAAAGGGGGAGAGGGGAAGGTGAGACTCAGCTTCTGTATTTCTACTTGCTAGAGAGTCAGACCACAAAACCGTAAACATTACAATCTAGGAATTGCTTAGTAGCTCATTTGAAAGTTACCCCTCCAAAGTCACAAAATCATTCATAATTAATTGTCAATTGATTGATGCAGGCATATGCCATAGGAGTTCTGAGGAGGTGAGATCAATGTAGATTAAGGTAGCCCAAGGGCCCTGAGCAAAGAACAGGACTCAAGTGTGGAATGGCAGGAGCAGCTTTTGAGGGTGGGAAGGTCATGGTGTCCCTTGAGTGACATGAATTCACAGTGTCTCCATGCTCCCAGTAGGGTGCAGAGCAGATGCCAGCTGAAGCAGAATGTACACTACAGCTTGGAAAATAGTCCTTGACACCTTGGAAAGGATGGGGGAAAAAAACTTGTCTGGGGGTGGGGGTGGGGGTGGGATTGCCTTGAAGTCACCTAGATCTAGTCTACTATATTGTGTTCAACTCTATATTGTGCATGGACGCACAGAGAGCACTTCTGCATTCCCCTCCTGTCTAGTTCCATGCTATGCTGTGTCCTATTGACACTTTATTATGCATCCCTTCAGCTCTCTTTCTATGCATTCATATATGTAGATAGATACATATTCATGTCTATACATACATTCATACACATTCTAAATCTAAATGTGATCATTTATATGTATACAGTTCTCATGAATTGCTTAATTTGTTGCCTAGGCAGGTACCTGGATGATACTTTCTCTTCACTTGCCTTCATTCTTTTTCATTCCACACATTCCACAGTGTCCTATAATAATGGGCACCTCAGGATTTATTTAACAAATATGTTACCAATAGGCATTTAGATTATTTTCAGTTTTCCCTTGGGCAAAAAGCATCATGATACTTACTTTTGGACCAAATATTCATTTCTCTGTGGACAGGCTCATAAAAGTAGAATTGCTAAATTTGAAAAAAAAAAAAACCACATTATATTAAGTTCCAAAAAGATTCTATTTACATCTCACCAAAGTATATAATATGCCTTAATGCCCATTTTCATAGCTCAGTGTTATTTTCTTCTGTTTGCAAAGTTGGTGTGTGAAAAATTGTTATATCCTTGTTTAAAATACATCTTTTAATTACCAGTAAGGCTTAATATCTTTCTTGTGTGATTGGCCATTTTCTTTTTTCAAGTCAATTTTTGTACGGTTCCAAAGAAGCTACTTGTCTCATTTCTGCTCCTCATTAATTAGAATAAAATCAGTTTGACTTCCACTAAATTTTTCCTCACCATCAAACACCTAAGCCAAGCAATGTGAAAGTGTTAAGTGAGTTAAATAATCAATTGATCAATATGTATTCACTAGGCAATTAATGCCCATAGTCTGTGCTGGATATTGTTGGGGATAAGGCTCTGACTTTTAAGAAGCTTATATGATCTTTTAGGGTGATAAGACTCAAACTGTCATCAATGACAGTGCCATTGTTTACTGGACCCCAAGGACTGTAGGAAACTGCGGAAGAGAGGGGGTTCATTGGGTTAGCGTAGCTGGAAAAGGCTTACTGAAAGAGTTATAATTGTTTTTAACCTTGGAAGGGGCCTGTTGGAGGAAGGGAGTGCACTTTAGTTTGGGGAGAACAGTGTGATCTGAGGCACTAAAGTGGGTAAATTGTGGCTTTTAGATAGTAGTCAGGAGTGTGGCCATCTTGAAGCAGGGGTTGTGGAAACCTATAGGAGTCCACAGATTCTTGAACTGCTATGAATACTCTCCCAACCCCAACCTACACACAGAAAATACTGGTTCAATCTCTACTATGAGAGGTTTGCCTCTGACCATTCTTGGGGGGACCTGCCTTTGTGAGGCTGTGTGTCAGGGACTCAGGTTTTCATGCTGGGGGTTCAGAAGGCCAGATAAGGACAGGGCAAAACTCCACCCTGCAAATCTCCACTGGATCCCCCAGGAAGCTGCTGGATCAGAGACCTGCCTGATTGCAGCCCCTAAAGCCTCATCATTTTGTCCAGAGGTGCCATTGCTGCAATTACAATCCAAACCCAAAGTCAATTACTCACTGTGTGAATCACCCCCAAAAGATTGCTTTTTCCTTTTCCATTAGTATCGCACATAATTGCACTCTGTATGGTTCCTAAACTCTTATTTCTGACTTCAATGTCCGTAAGGATGTGGGGTGGTTATAAAGCCCCTTCAGCTCCTATCGCTGACCTCACTGACACTTTCCATAAGGTTCTTTTACTACTTTCTTCATTAACTCTATGCACACCTCCTACGATTAATTTTTCAGTTCCTTGTGAGGAAAGAAGCACTGTGTTTTCCCTGCTGATTTTTCCATATGTTCATCCTTTCTTCTTTTATTTGTCTCCTTATTAGTGGGGAATGTTAACAGTCACATACCCCAGAGTTGTAGGGATGCTGTTTTTGATGCTCTGTTTTTGATGGTTCTATGCTTTCTCTTTTATGGCCACTCTCCACTGCAGACCCCTCCCTTCCCTGCCTCTTGACTCATATCATCACCAGAAGCTGACCTAGGACATGGCCTCTCCCAGGCTTTTTCCATGTTTCAATCCTAAGATGCAACTAAGCTCTACTTTCACTGTCTTTCAGCTACTGAGGGTGGCTGTCTCATGTATTACCTGCCCTTAGGGCTTATCAAATGAGAGCACCCAATTCATTATATGTAATTTAGCAGCTGCTAACTACCACTATGTGAGTTTACAAGGACAAAAGCAATGCCAAGCCCTCAATATCAAGAGAGACAGAGGGTAAGAAGAAGCTGAGGTAGGGTTGGGTATCAACCTAACTGGATAAAGGAAGGAGGCAGGTAGTTCTTCATTTGGCATCCAGAGGGCACTATTCCACATTTGGGCCAGAACTCATGTAAAAAGTCTAGTCTGGTAAATAAATGAATAAATAAATAAATAAATATTACTAGTTGGGAATTTCAGGCAGTGGTGATATTTCCGGAAAGTAAAAATAGTAATGGCTCTTGTGTTTCATAGGGAACACATCTGTAAGCAGCAGAGTATAGGGCAGACTGAGGCATTCAAAATGAGGTCAAAACAGACACGTGATACAATAGTTTCACAATGGCAAACATTCCAGACAAGTGGGCAAGGCTTTAGACCAGGAGCATAGGAACTGTGCAATATAGGAAACCCAAGCCATAGTACAATTATGAGATAGGGCAAACAGAACAGGGGCTTCTAGGGAGGCACATGGAGAAGTGTAAGTATTTAGAGAGCACTGCCAAGTCTAGAGTCACAAAGTTTTTCCCCTACAACTAATGTCTCACTGTAATTCAGCAGGGTTTGCTCTGTTCTGTTTCTCCCAAATTGCCTTCATCAAATCTTTTCAATTTAGTCTCCATGAAAGAAATAATTATATTTCTTTTTCATTCAGACTTTATTGGTTTACATATTATTTAGTTAAAATGTGTCATTTTTATAAAAAGCCCCAAATGGCAAAAATGTGTTTGGTTATAAACACAACTGACTCTTGGTGAGTATGAAAATCACAGGTGGGAGTAGAAGTATGTGGGCAAAGCAGGGAATCACCTCCCAGTTAGATGTTTTTGTTTGCTCTGGGTGTAAGAGAGAATCCTAAGTGTGAGGTAAGTGTCATCTCCTACATCTCAGCAGGAATGAGGAGAGTGTAAGGCCCTGAAGGATGAGGGATTGAGAATTCAAAGAGGGAAGGTAACTGAAAGATGAAGGGTACTAAGAGTTGCTTAAAATCTTATATTTATATATGCTTACAGGTATACATACATACATGTGTGCATGCATGTGCATGAAATTGTGTGTGTATTCTTTGTGAAAGCAACTGCAAGCAAAGCAGCGAAGTTAGAGCCCAGATTGCAAATAATTAAGGAATGTCTAAATGTCAAGGGAGTTGAAATAGCAGGTGTGAACTATTCTTCTACAGAATTAGGAGCCCAGGTAAAAGAAAATAAGAAGGTCAGTGGAGGAGCAAGGGTAGATCAAGACAGATTTTGTAATACAAAGAAGACGAGATCGTGTTTATAGTTGAAAGTAGTATGCTGATGGAAAGGGATATTAGAAGACAAAGAGAAAATAGAAAGGAGTGAGGTAGTAGAGAAGATGTGCTACAAAAATAAAAGCAAATAATACAACTATCAGCATCCTGGAAGCACAGATGAAGTTTTAAGACAAGAGCAGGGATTATGAAAACACGAGGTATTCTGCAACCTCTCCAAAAAGAGAATCTACAGATATACAGATAGGAACAACATGGTTTCTTTTGTTGTTGTGGCAGTTGTTTATTTTGGCCACGCCAACACTACGTGGAGGTTCCTGAGTCACTGCAGTGACAATCCCAGATCCTTAAGCCACTGCACCACAAGGGAACTCCAGGAACAACATTTTTTAACGCAATGAGCCGACTGAAGGTAAAATACAGTGATCACATGGGGGAATCAAAACTGTGTAAGCACGTCAAGAAAGATTTACCAGGTAAGGATAAGATTGAAATGTGAATGAAAATATGAAAAGAGATTTTTCCAGGTCCACTAATGGGGATGGAATCCTGGGCATAGGAGTCACAGGTGCAATCTCACAGAGGCGAAAATGAGACATCGAGGAAGGGGCAGAGCACAATCATTAAGATAATGACGCAATTTTAAGATGCCACAAAAAATAGTTAGAATCTACTAGGCTCAAGATGGCAGAAGATTCAACTTCCAAAAGACCTTGAACCTTATTATGCAGTCATTGTAATACATTAGCATACGCTAAATGACACGGGTGGCCACAGGTGCCATGACTGTTCTGAGGCCAACCATAAAAGGCCAACAAGAGGGCCATGGTCCATTTCCTAGGAATCCCTGCTCCTTCCTCAAGATAGAAGCTTTCTCCCACTTTGACTGTGAAATTACTTATCCCATAAAAAACTAACCCGCCCCACACCTCAGTGGCTCTTAAGCCTTTTGGAATGATTGCATTCTGTCTATGGAATGTGTATCTCTGAAGTTGCTTTCAATTTCCAAAACACTATGGTCTGCCTCTCCCCTTCTGAGACAGCCCACACTCTGTCTATGGCATGAGTATCTCTCTAAATAAGCCTGCTTTTACATTACTAAGGCTTGATCTTGAATACTTTCCTGCTAGAAGCCAAGGACTCTCACTTGGGGGCCCATCCCAGGCACTCACCCGAGACCTGGGATATGACCATCCTCTTACTTCCTATTTTTTCCTACAAGAAAAAATGCAAAGATGAGCTTAGTGGTTTGGTGTGGCTTCTGAGCAGGTGACTTGTGCAAGGGTGGGTGGTGGTGGGGGGAGAGGCTGAAGCTGGACAAGTCGGCAGGGACAAGATCTTACTTAAAAATTTTTTTCTCTTTATTTTTTTGGCCACACCCACAGCATGCAGAAGTTCCTGGGCCAGGAATCGAACCCACACCACAGCAGTGACCCTAGCCACAGCAGTGATGATGCTGGATTCTTAACCTGCTAGGCCACCAGGGAACTCCAAAATGTTTATTCTTATAGTAAAGAGATTTGATTTTACCTTGTAGTTTGGAGACTTCTGTCTGGCAATGATTCTGGGAAATCTGATCCACATCTATTATGAAGTTGCAGACACGATAGAATGAGAGACGTGATAACTGGCACATTTGTCCCAGAGCATTATATATAGTCCCCTGTCTTGAAAATGTCTTTCTGTAGCATCTTAAAGAGACATGTAGAATTTGATCTAGAAAACAAGATAAAAGTTATTTACAGGGTTAAAATGTACAGGCTATCTTTATGTTCAATAAAGCGTTTTTAATTTTCAGAAAGAAGAAAGAAACAGAAAAATAGCAAGGAGGCTTTTGTCTGAGATCCCAAGGCAGAGGTAAAAGCCTGGAAGAGAAGATAAATAAGAGCTCTCAGCAGAGAAGGCAAATGCACTCCTTAACCCAGGCAGGGGAGAGTAGGTCCTAAGGAAAGAAGGGTTTAGTAAGACTTCTAAATCTTCTATGAGTTTTCTCCCCACCTCTTTTTTTAAAAAAAACATCGACCGGAAAGCTTTGTTGTCTAGGAAAGGGTAAAAGGATGTCTGGCTGAATTGGAATTGACAAAACTAGGCAACTCAGAGAGGGCAGTCTCGGGAGCAGCCTTTAACCACAAAAGAGATATTGAAGGCGATGCAATCGATAGAACTGGAGCGGACACGGGAGGAAGATGATGAAACCCATCAAATTCGATCACTGGGCAGAAGTGGTCAGCGTCAGCTTCCTCAGCAAGGGTCACTCGATGTCAGCTTCCATTCAGGGGCTATCATGTGGGTATCGGCCTCCCCTGCTGATTGTGTTCTTAGGACCATAAAGTTTGAGTGTCGGGAGGGAATAATGCATGCCGCCTGCTCTGAACTTCTCTCTGGGACTGGATCCCCTTTCACTGTGCCCTATCCAGTAGATTTTCTGGACTCATGAGTAACTGAGCTGCTGATTCAACTGCTCAGAGTGCTCAGTAGGTAAGAGTTCTCTCACTGAAGACACATTCATTCATTCATTCCTTCATTTGTTCAGCCATAATTTATTCCTATTTGTGGTGGGCTTTAGGAAATATAGCTACAGAACCTTTGCAGCCTCTTTGAACTAGCAAAGTCTTTCTCTCTTGGCTTAGCGCTTGATTTGACCTGACAGAACAAGGAAGGTGAGGGATAGGTGGAGAGAGAGCCCGAGTGCCCCGTCTTTTCCATCCTATCTGAGCCCAGATGTGTACAAACACAATTGACACCATGTGGACTGAAATGGGCTCAGCTGAGCCCAGCTCCAAATGCTGACCCATTTGGGTCTTTAGCAAATAAAAGAGGCTCAAAATAAACATTTGAGTCAATAAGTTTGGGGATAGTTTGTTATGCAACACACATCAGCTAACTGATATGCCATCTATGGATAGATTTAGAAAATTCCAAGTAGAAGGGGTAAAGAAATCCATTCTGCTGAGTGTCTCAGGCCCACCAAAGGCTCACCAAAAAGCTTAGGGAGAAGATATCTTAAAACTATCTTAATAAATTATCTTTAAACATCAAGAATTCAATCATAGCATTCAGGAAAAACTCCAGGTAAATGCTGATTGCACTTAAAAAACATCCATCTTAATGACTGCATTGTAACAAGAAAACAGTGGTGTGCATAGCATCTATAAAGGGATGTATCAAAAGCCAAAGAAATGGAATATTTGGTTCCTGAAAGATTGAGGTGGGGAATGTGTTTTAGCATCTATTAAATGGTGGGGATATGCCTGTCACACAGTGGGGTGTATCTGGCTCGGAACTTGATTATGTGATTGAGGTCACCTCCTTTCCATCCCTGCTCTATTCCTCTCTCCTCAAATAACCCATGGATTATAATTTGACTTCCAGTACATGTTCACAGGAGAGCACATGCTTATCCATAAACACTGGCATTCTATCTACTTAATAGTTATATTTCTCATTGTAAATTAATGAATTGGGCTTCTGTGCTTTATAGATTGTCTTTGCAAGCTTGATTAATGCATTTGCTGTGCTACCAGTCTGATTTCAAGCTTGTAAGCCCAGGATGCTGAGAATGGCGAATTCACCAAACACATGCTTTTTCTACTTGAATGCCAACCAGGCACCTTCACGGCAATATTCGACCTCCTTTGTACCTTTTCTTCAAACTCCAGCACAGTCCAGGACTCCAGATATCCAGATCAATGCTCTTTTCACTTCTTCATGTGGGTAGTTATAATATTAGCTAATGTTTCCTAAGGGCTCACCAGGTGCCAGGTGTTGCTCTAAGGGCTTTACATGGATTACCTCATTCAAACCTCACAGTGACCCTAGGAGTAATGCTATTCTAATTTGACAGATGAGGAAACTAAAAGGCAGAGGGATTTAGTAACTTTCACATAAGTAGTAAGAATAGAGCTGGGATTCAGACCTAGGAGGTATGATTCAGAGTGCTTACCTATGACCATCAAGCTCACTTGTGGACATTGCTGGTTCAACCAGGGATGGCGCTTTTTTTTTTTTCATATCCCTTCCCTCCAAGTAAAAATCCAGAACATTTCCCAACATCTATCAGATTAAGTCCAAAGTCCGCTACATGGCTTTAAAGGCACCCTTGATTTGGATCTCACCCTACTGATAGAACTTCAACTCCTGTGTTTCATTTAACCGTCACAACAAATTACCTGAAATATTTTATATGCCAGATATCAAGCTCCATGTTAATAGAGAAACAAAGATGAATCAAAGAGCTTATAACAAAATAGGAAGATAAAGCACAAATCTGTGAAGATATAACTAGCAGAATTATACAGCTGGTGCATGGTTAGAGTAGAAGAGATCCATCTGGAGGGGGGATGCTGATGACTTAGAGAGGAGATAGGATATAAGGTCACCTCCATGAGCATTGTGCGAGACTGAGAGGAAAGAGACAATAATTCATTACAGATAAGAAGAACAGTATAAGCAAAGACAAGATCTTAAAAGAGCCATGGTCATTATGGGAGAAGAAAATGCACAAGTGTGATAAGAGCAAAAGAGTATGATTGTAATTAATGTGGAAAAAAAAGGAGATCACAGCTGGGTGGTAGACAGGTTAAGAGGTTTAGACTTAAAGTGATAGGTCTGCTCTGAGAAGAATAACTATACATTGTGGTTTTAGCACATTCACACTGATTTGATGGTTGGAGCCCTAAGAATTGCAGGGCTTTTCATTGAAGACTTGCAAAAGCAGTTGGTGTTTGGGAGGACAAATTGTCCGGCTCCTTGTTCCAAGCTGCTAATCTGGCAACTCTGATGAAGAATCCTGGAATGCACACGTACTCATGTGGTGTTTCCAGAGGTATATTCTGGGTTATTCATATGAAATGCTTCTCAATTGATGAGTTCCATGGTCAACTACATTTGTGATAAGCCTAGCATACCCCCTCTTAAATGTTTGCAAAGCTCAGCAAGATATTTTTTGAAACTATCTGCTGCACAAAAATGTTTTAGCTTATTTAGTACAGCTTCCCTGGCTTATTGTTATGAAATTGCCTTTAATTCCTATAAACACTGATATTATAACATGGATTAATATTCCCTTCTATTGAAGCATTGGGAATCTTCCATTTAATTGATGTTCTTCATTAAATAAATGCTACAACATATCTTCTTTTTGGGAACAGTAGGCAGAGCACAGAACTAGCAATAGGGCAGCTGAGTTCTGGCCCTCAGGATTGACCAACGGTGTGACTTTGTAGGAATAATACAGCTGAATCAATATTTTCTCATAGGATGAGTGGAACTGATGACTTCTGACTTCTAAAAACACAAGAATACATTGAACTAACAAATTGGTAGTTTGGAATGTACAGGAGAGTTATTGGTTTTACACAATGAAGTTTTAGTCTGAAGTCTGAACCAGGTCGAGTGTATTATTATTATAACTAGACAATACCTTTGTACCATGTCTTCTAGACTCAAGCAACCGGAAATAGTATAGCTTCCACCTTAGCCCCTAATCTTTAATGATCTGAGAAAATAAGGAGGCTTAAGATTAAGAAAACATATTCCTATAATCAGCTGCCCTAAAATGAACTATTCAAAGGTTCTGAATTGGGGACATGGGAAACAGGGTTTGTTCTCTGTATTGACTGGAGCAAGTCAGATCTCCTTCTGTTTACTGCAGTTTTATGACATTGGAAAGCAGATTTTAGACTAGACCATGATCAGCTTTCTGTCTAGGTCTGATATTGTATGACATTATCAGTGCATAAAAATATAGTTCTTATTACCATGAAGGAGGGATTATTTGGAAGTGATGGAAATTTAGGATCCCACCTCATACTGAAGAGACACTGAGCATTTCTGATCTTACCTCTGTCCTCACATGTATAAACTTTCCTTAAAACAAAGAGTCCAGATTTAGCATGTGAATGTAAGACAGGAGACTTGGAAGTTTTTATGATTAATATTCTGGTAAGACTCCAAAACCCATCTCAAATGATTCAAGCACATCTTTGGACCATTTGTCCACTCTGCTCTGAGCATCTGTTTTGATGTCTGTATACAAGCTTTGATCTTAAAAATAAGATCTTTCACATTATTTCCTGAGCTCACTCCAGAAATAAAGGACCACTAAGCTTTGGCTGGTCTAAATCAACAAAGAGGTAAACTCCTTCCCCAGAACTTCAACTAAAGAAAGGTAAGAGTTTTGGCAGCTCAAATGCTATGACCTCAAATTCTCTTTAAGTTTCAATGTTTATTTCTTCCTTCTTTTTCCTTCCTACCTTCCTTTGAAAAATTATGAGCAGACTAATGGTTGGAGAGCTTGAAAGGGACCTAGAAAGGTAGAAACGCAAAGTACAAAGGGAGTGACTTCATGGATAGAAACAATGGAAGGAGGACTTGTTGAAAAATCTGCCGAGTTGAGGAGGTACAGCAAATCTTTTATTTTTTATCATTGCGTCACTTGGACTGAGAAATCTGCTCATGGAGTTGGCAGTGAGATAGTCAACCAACCCCAGGAATGCCAATATGTCAAAAAGAAACCTCTTCCCTTCAGCAAATAAAATATTAAGAGGGCTCAGTGAAAGCCAGTGGGAAGTGGCCTGGAGAAGGAGATGAAAAATTAATTTTAATGCATGGAAGACTAAGTAATTCACTTATTTCACAACCTCAATCAATTTTAATATTTTAGTATTTAATGTGAATGTGGTGCCTTTCCAATAATATTTTAAAAGTTGTTTCCCTTTTTGGCTTTTGTCCTATGACTACTTGAGTACTTTCTATTTTCTTAGTCATTTTTCTTAGTGTCTTGATAAGGAAGTGGCCACAGATTTCACTTTACTCAAGGTTAGAATCTACGCTCTCCTCTCCTCATCACTTTTAAAAGTTAGAAGATTACTAAATAAGGAGCAGAGGCAGCAGGGAAGACCCGAAAACAGCTTTCAGGCAGGCTGAATTTTGGAGAGGCCACCGAGCCCCGAGAGCCTCTCAAGTCTTCCAGGACAGGCCATTGTGTGGAGAGCAAAATGGAGTCATTTAGTCATTAGTCTCTCAGATATCAGCCCAAGAGGGGAAGCTGTCTGCCTTTCCCCACAATTTAGACACTTATCTTACAAATTCTCCAAGCTCGGTGATTTCTGAACAATGCCAGCTGTTAGGGAGCCATTTCCCTGGCATTTTCCCCATAATTTGATTTGAAAGGAAAAGATTAAACTCAGTCCGACCCAGAACTGTCAGCCCAATGCCCTCAAAGAGTTTGACAGGAAAAGAAAAAAAAAAAACCACAAAACCTTGCAGACACTTAGATGAAGAAATCACCTGCATCTGTGCATTAAGGAGAGCCCATAGGCACATTCCATAGGCCAGACAATGAATATGGGTAGGACCAACCACAGAGACTTCTCCCAGAAAGATGGATGAAAGTGAAGACTAAACTAAAAGTTGGTGTTTGGGAGGACGAATTGTCCGGCTCCTTGTTCCAAGCTGCTAATCTGGCAACTCTGATGAAGAATCCTGTCCTTTTGAATGACCAACTCTTGGATAATGCTAATTTTAAGAATAAGTCTAGATTGCATTTAAATGGTGATCAGCTGGTATGAGTGTATTAGTATTTTAAAGACAGTTATAACAACCAAGTTTTCCAGAGTGTGGTGTTGTCTCTTCCATTTCAGTAATCAACATTATATTTATTCCAGTGCTGAGTAAATAAGAATATCATAAGGTTTACCTTTTATTTAAATGCTTATTTTACTTAATACTCCCCCACAAACATGATTTTGATGATTAGCTTACCTTTGCTTCTCTGTTAAGGTCATTGATTCCTAGAGAGCTTCACTTGCTCAAAGTGAAACAGCTAACAAATACTAGAACTGGGTTTTGATCCAGCTTCAAAGCCTGAAGTCTCAGTTGTTGTGTTATACATCATCCCACAGAAGGCAAAGGAGAAATGTGTTAGAACATTTTGAATCCATGTTTGTTTGAAACCTTGGGAGCTTCCCTGGTGAAATCTGAAATTGGCCTCTGAATACAAAGAGCAAGGAAAGACCAAGAAAGAGGCAGCCACTCCAGATTGGTAGGTGGTAGAATTAAGAAGCAAGGGAATTTACACACAAGGATTGTCTTGGGCACTGCAAGATGAATAGATCCTTCTCCCACCTACCACCCTCTTAAGAGTTTATGGAGAGGTCTTAATGGGATCGTCACATACACCATCCACATAGTTTCAACAATATATTGCTCCCTCAAGGTGTGTCCTTGAAAGTGGCTCCCACATTGGGAACAGTGGGTAGAACACGCATTCCAAAAACAGGAGAGGGTGTCTAGGAGCCTGGGACAAGCTCTCGGTCAACACAGTCATGTCCTTTTGATGACCTCTTCCAATAACCCAATCCTGTGATTTTTTTTGCTTGTATTATTGTTCAAAATTTTCAAAATATAAGCACTTTAAAATATCCTTCTTGAACTTGGTCTCATTGTTTTTCTGCCTTGGGCTCTATCTATGTTTATTGACGGACATGTTGGGGAGACCACAGTTGCCTCTGTTGGTTCCACTCTCTAAATTTAGGAGCACGTCTCAATGATTTCTAATTTCTGTTGATAAATAAGTCAGTGTTTAACATCAAGAAATGTGTTATATATTCATAACTTGACATATTCTTTTGCTTTGAGAACAATCTAATTCCCCTCATTTCACAGATGAAGAAAGAGCTGGACAAAGACACTAGCTTCCCCAGAGTAACAAAGTTCCTTGGTGGCCAAGAGAGAGCTGGATCTTATCCCTTTACCTCATCCTATGCTTCTTTCAATGTTTCATTTCAAAGGCATTAATCTTTTAATTTTACACTACTTCCTAGGTTAATGAGATCCATATAGATGTAAATACATATGTCTATATATGAATATATGTAAAATTTACAATGTATATTAGCACTTTTATTTTTCTACCAACTTTATCCTTTTTTATGCAACATATTGTATGTCTGCCATGTTTTGAACAATTAAGACTTAAAGTTTCCCTGTTTCTTCACTCCCATCTGTGCCTAGGACAGTTCTGCCAAACATTAAATCCTCATTAATTATTTAACAATTGATTAATCCTCCTTGAGATGAATTTGCATGCATTTATGATTTTAAAAAATCTGATTTGTCCTTAGTAAGTCATTTTTATTATTTCCTATTTCTTATTTTTGATTCATAGACTCATCAAACTTGAGGTGGTGTTGTGCTGCTGAGACACTGAAACCCATATTCAAAGAACAACAAGGACACCATAGAATTTGGTTCTGTTAATAGCTCATTTCACATTGCTGAAAGTTACTCCATCTCAATTTCCATTCCCATATGCTAACATTCCTCCTAATGATCAAATATAATGAAACTTCAGTAAATAATAGTGTTGCTTGGCCTAATATGCAAGGGGGGTACCTTTGTCTTTATTCTGAGTCTTTTGAACTTGGCATGAAATAACGGAGAAAGAAGAGACCCAGAAGAAGTATTAGGTGAAAAGCTATGAAAAGGAAGGATATTAGAGAGGGATCCCCCAGATCTTAATAGAGGTGTACATTTACTTGGGCACATAAGTAATTTCCTTATTAAGCAATCTGTAAAGATCAAATTTTTGACTTTTGGAATTACCAGAGATTGAAGGGCAATTTAACCTACCTATAATTACCCAATGCAAATCTTTCCACCTAAGGGAAAATGTGCATGTGTGTGTGTGTGTGTGTGTGTATGTGTGTGTGAGAGAGAGATTATGTATGTATCACATAAATAATCATATAAATAATATTCAACTGCTTTGTACTAGAAAGAATGTAGGATGGCTTATAGAGATTCATAGATTATAACAATGTAAGACATTAAGAATAGGTAAGAAATAAGAATAATCAACAGTAAAGACTTTGAATGAAGCTAAGAATGAAGCATATCTAAAATGCATACCATAAAAAAGCATGCATTTAATTTAGGTAGGCCAGTAGAGCTGTAATGTCAAAGTGTCCTGACATTTACTGACCTTGTGATTTTAGATAAGTTTGTTTATGAGTTGGGCAATATTTTTTATATGCTGTGTTTACAAGCACTTACAAAACATTTTCTCTACCCTTTAGGATCTGGCAGTGTAGTTGGGAAAACAAAATTTACCCAATGGAAACAAGTAAAATGTACTCTTGTCAATGTATCATCACCATCACTCCATCTCACTCAAACCTAATCTTTTCCTCTTTTCTAATAGTTTAGCAACCTGATGTCTGTGCTTTCCTCCCTCCTATTTTGAGGGTGGAAGGTCACTAGCTGTAATGAGTATGTTCTGTCTCATCACTTCTCATGCAAAGCATTCCTTTAGAGTATTCCCTTCATTGTCACTCATTGGAGAAAGTCTTTGCCATCTTTTCTTGTGTTATTTTTTCACTTGTTATTTTTCTTTTGATCAAAGCCTTGTCCTGTCCTAGTTTTGTGTTGTTTTGTTTTTTTTTTCTCTTCCCAGATACTCCCTTATCTACATCATCTAGTGCCCTCTGCAACAGGTCCCTATATTATAGCCTTTGTCATTTCTATCACTCTCAAAGGCTTCATTTGCTCTGACCCCCTGGGGTTTTACTCTCATTTAACTTTAACACATATCTTCATTATCTCCCTGAGAAGAACTACAGGGGCCTAGGAAGAACTGCAGGAAGTACCTCATACAGTTTCCCAGAGGTGATAACAATTGGGTGATGCAAATTTTACAGAGGAGAGAATCATTAGAACTTGAATGAGCACAGCTGTAAGACACTCTTGATACTGATGAGAAAGAAGCTAGTTCTGGGATAGACCAAATCTGGGAGAAGTTGAGTCAACTCAAGGCCCCAAGTGGGAACAGATGGGCTTCTTAAGGCTCAGTGTTCAAAGATGAATAATAATTTCATCTGACACAATCTGGAGTTTTAGTCCAAGGATACTCTACCCAAGAAAACCAAGCTATGCACATTTTCTGGAAGGAGGTAGATACCAGTTATTACATAGATATTGATGATACAGTGATGAATATGATACACATCAGGTCTCAGGGAGTTCTCAGAGGGTCATGATCCATCAGTTTATAACTAAATAGCTGTCTGCCAGAATCCTGGTTTTTCAAACATTCTGGAAGTTAGGCCACATAAACAGAGCTGTGTTCTGTATCTGGAAATTTCCTATCTAAATATTTTGGATATTAAGTGTAAAAATTTTATGTTTTTTTTTTAACTTTTTAAAAGTAGATAGCGAAAATGAAGTTTTTATTGTATTTTCAAAGTCATTGTAATAAAATACTTAGTCTTTCATTTTTAACAGTGTATTTTTGGGAGATTTTAGGGTAAGTGGGGTTATCTGGCCACTATAAATGACTCCACATTACAGTGATTCTTGGCTTTTTATAGACAATTTTTATTGCTTTACTGTCATATATGTCATAATAATACCATCTGTATGTTTATGTGTATATGAGTATATGTAATATACAGTGACATATATACAATTGACTACCATTTTTTCTGTTCATGAATATACATGTTTCTTTAATTGTGAAAGTCTTTAAATATTCAAGATCAATGATTTTAGTTTAGTGTTGCAATTTTTGGTAATTTTGTACAGTCGCAATAAAATTTATTTTTGGCTTCAGGTCCAAGAGAAGGAGAGCTGTGGGTTGAATGTGCCTAGAGAGAGTGTTATCATGTTATCACCCAACTTTATACTGTTAACGGCAAATCTTTTTTTTTTTTTTTTGGTTTTTAGGGCCGCACCTGCAGCATATGGAGATTCCCAGGCTAGGGGTTGAATTGGAGCTTTAGCTGCTGGCCTATGCCATTGCCACAACAATGCCAGATCCAAGCCATTTCTGTGACCCACATGACAGCTCATGGCAGCACCAGATCCTTAACTCACTGGGCAAGGCCAGGGATCGAACCTGCCGTCTCATGGTTCCTAGTTGGATTCCTTTGTGCTGCACCACAATGGGAACTCCTAAAGGTAAATCTTATTGCGAACTCTGCTCCCAATCTTTGGGAATATAGGCATAGCTGGGGAAGTTATGACTTTAACATCATACCAGGTAATCCTATACCCTGACTTGGCTATCAAGGTATGTGTCTTTTTGTGATCCCACTTAATAACTCCTTAGTCACTGACTGACCTTGGGATATGGGATTAAAAACAGTTATCTGAGTGTCTCAATCTCATGTTTTTCTTAAGATAAAACTTTAAAAACTGGAGACCTCCTGAGAGATAATTCACTCAACTGAAAAGAAATTTTTTTTTGTCTTTTTGCCATTTCTAGGGCCGCTCTGGAGGCATATGGAGGTTCCCAGGCTAGGGGTCTAATCGGAGCTGTAGCCACCAGCCAACGCCAGAGCCATAGTAACGCAGGATCCAAGACACATCTGCGACCCACACCACAGCTCACGGCAACGCCGGATCCCTAACCCACTGAGCAAGGCCAGGGATCGAACACGCAACCCCATGGTTCCTAGTCGGATTCATTAACCACTGTGCCACGACAGGAACTCCAAGAATGTTTGTTTTGCTTGTCCTCAAACTGAAATGGAAATTAGACCTGAACCAGAAGGCTGTATATCAGTAGTGGAGTAGGAACAGATAAACTGCATATAAAATATGAATGGCAAGAGTAGACCCAAAAACTGATGCCAAAATAAGTACTAGGTCTCTTAAAAGTGGATGCTAAGAGCCAAGTGGAAATGCACCAAAATCAGTATCATGAAATAGGAAGCAAAGTGAGAAAGCTGGAGGGAACACAAGACTCAGAAAGTGAGGAGTTCCCGTCGTGGCTCAGTCGTTAACGAATCCGACTAGGAACCATGGGGTTGCGAGTTTGATCCCTGGCCTTGCTCAGTGAGTTAGGGATCTGGTGTTGCTGTGAGCTGTGGTGTAGGTTGCAGACGTGGCTCAGATCCTGCGTTTCTGTGGCTCTGGGGTAGGCCAGCGGCTACAACTCTGATTAGACCCCTAGCCTGGGTACCTCCATATGCCGCAGGTACAGCCCTAGAAAAGGCAAAAAGACCAAAAGAAAAAAAAAAAGACTCAGAAAGTTAAGAGGAAGCCATTGCTTAGGATTTTCTCAGAGCCTATTAGGCAATAGTCTTAAATGTATCCCTTCTCCATTCGTGTCCTAGACCCTTCTTGAAGCCTGTCACAGAGGAGGATTTCTCAAACATTTGTAGATAGCAGCCTTTCCTGGAAGCCTTGCTAAAAATGTAAATGGCTGTGTTCAAAACCTGATCCATGGGTTAGAGCAAGTGCATGTATTAGTTTAGATCCCTTTTTGTATAAAGAGCCAATAGTAAATATTTTTAGCTTTGTGAGCCATATGGTCTCTGTCACAATTACTCATCTTTGCTATTCTAGCATGAGAATAGCTATGCACAATACAATATATAAATAAATGAAAGTTATTGTATCCCAATGCTTTTTTCTTTTTTCTTTTTTTCTTTCTTCTTTTTTTTTTTTAACAAAACAGGTGTCATGGTGTCATGCCAGACTTGACCCATGAACCACAGTTTCCTCACCCCTAGCTTAGAACAATGTTATTCCTTCCCCCAGCACCATGGCCTAATGCATCTGTGCAAAACAGAGGACTTCAAAATAGAAAGCCAGATGTTCCTTCTAATCACCTACAGTTTTGCAGATAATGTTATTATTGGCGCTAAATATCTTATAGAAAAGTTGTTGAGATGTGAATGTACAAAACTTTGACAGCAAATGTAGTTTCTCTTGGAAGTTACTGGAAAGGGACCTTGTTTTCCCCAAGTAACTCATTCACTTGCCTGCTCTCATGTCAGAAATTCCACCATTAGGTCATTTCAATTCATTGCAATGATAAGTTTCCTGATACTGTGGGCAAACTAAAGAAGAAAATAATTGTTCCTATCCTCATGAGATAAGAAAAGCAAACTTCCTATTGACAGCTTAAATACTCCTAAGAAGGTAAGCAATACTTCTCTATAGGAAAAGTGGGTTGAAGACAGAACATGGACATTATTTTAAGTTAGCAACAGGCATTAATAGCTAAGTTTGATTGTTTATTTATTAACTTATTTTTTGTTTTTTATTTAATGATTTTTATTTTTTCTGTTATAGCTGGTTTACAGTGTTCTGTCACTTTTTCTACTATATAGGATAGTGACGCAGTCACACATGCACATATACATTCCTTTTTCTCATTATCATGCTCCATCATAAGTGACTAGATATAGTTTCCAGTGCTATATAGCAGGATCTCATTGCTTATCCATTCCAAAGGCAATAGTTTTCATCTATTAGCCCCAAATTCCCACTTCCTCCCGCTTCCTCCCCCTCCCCCATGACAACCACAAGTCTGTTCTTTAAGTCCATGACTTTCTTTTCTGTGGAAAGTTTCATCTGTACAGTAGATTAGATTCCAGATATAAGTGATATCATGCGGTATTTGTCTTTCTCTTTCTGACTTACTTCACTCAGTTTGAGAGTCTCTAGTTTCATCCATGTTGCTGAAAATGGCATTATTTTGTTGTTTTTTTATGGCTGAGTAGTATTCCATTGTGTACATATACCACACTTCTTCTTCTTCTTTTCTTTTTTTTTTTTTTTTTGTCTTTTTAGGGCTGCACTCAGGGCATAGGGATGTTCCCAGGCTAGGGGGTCTAATTGCAGCTGTAGCTGCTACTCTATGCCAGAGCCACAGCAATGCCAGATCTGAGCCATGTCTATGACCTGCACCACAGCTCATGGCAATGCCAGATCCTTAACCCACTGAGATAGGCCAGGGATCGAACTCCCAACCTCATGGTTCCTAGTCAGATTTGTTTCTGCTGTGCCGCGATGGGAACTCCTACCACACTTCTTTGGTTTTTTTTTTTTTTTTGTCTTTTTGCCTTTTCTAGGGCCGCTCCCTCAGCATATGGAGGTTCCCAGGCTAGGGGTCAAATGGGAGCTGTAGCCTCTGGCCTACGCCAGAGCCACAGCAGTGCCAGATCCGAGACATGTCTGTGACCTGCACCACAGCTCATGGCAATGCCAGATCCTTAACCCACTGAGCAAGGCCGGGGACCGAACCCTCAACCTCATGATTCCTAGTCAGATTTGTTAACCACTGCACCACGAGGGGAACTCCCCTACCACACTTAATGCATTCATTTGTTGAAGGATATTTAGGTTGTTTCCACATCTTAGCTATTGTGAATAGTGCTGCAATGAACATGCAGGTGCATGTGTCTTTTTCAAGGAAAGTTGTGTCTGGGTATATGCCCAAGAATGGGATTTCTGGGTCAAATGGTAGTTATATGTATAGTTTTCTGATGTACCTCCATACTGTTTTCCATAGTGGTTATACCAATTTACATGCCCACCAAAAGTTCAGGAGGGTTCCCTTTTCTCCACACCCCCTCCAGCATATGTTATTTGTGGACTTATTCATGATGGCCATTCTGACTTGTGCGAGGTGGTACCTCACGGTAGCTTTGATTTGCACTTCTCTAATAATCAGTGATATTGAGCATTTTTTCCTGTGCTTGTTGGCCATCTTTATATCTTCCTTGGTGAAATGCCCATTCAGATCAATTGTCCATTTTCCAATTGGGTTGTTGGCTTTTTTGCTGTTGAGTTGTACAAGTTGTGTGTATATTTTAGAGATTAAGCCCTTGTCAATTGCATCATTTGAAACTATTTCTCCCAGTCTGCAATTTGTCTTTATATATATATATATATATATAGTTTCCTTTGCTGTGCCAAAGCTTGTTAGTTTGATTAGGTGCCATTGGTTTATTTTTGCTTTTATTTCTGTTGCCTTGGGAAACTGACCTGAGCAAATATTTGTAAGGTTGATGTCAGAGAAAGTTTTGCCTATATTCTTTTCTAGGAGTTTGATGGTATCTTGTCTTATGTTTAAGTCTTTAAGCCATTTTGAGTTTATTTTTGTGCATGGTATGAGGGTGTATTCCAGTTTCACTGATTCCCATGCAGCTGTCCAGGTTTCCCAGCACGACTTTTCCCCATTTTTTATTCTTGCTGCCTTAGTTGAAGATTAATTAACTGTAGCTGCCTGGGCTTATTTCTGGGTTCTCTATTCTGTTCCTTTGGTCTGTATGTCTGTTTCAGTACCAGTACCCCACTGTCTTGATTACTGTGGCTTTGTAGGATTGCCTGAAGTCTGGGAGAGATATGCTCCGGGTTATTTTTATTACTCAGGATTGCTTTGGCAATTCTGGGTCTTTTGTGGTTCCACATAATTTTTTGATTTGTTCTAGTTCTGTGAGAAAGGTCATGGGTAATATGGTAGGGATTGCCATGAATCTGTAGATTGCTTTGGGTAGTATGGCCATTTTTACAACATTAATTATTCAAACCCAGGAACATGGGATATCTTTTCATTTCTTTGAATCCTCTTTAATTTCCTTGACTAATGCTTTATAGTTCTCAGCATATAAATCTTTCACCTCTTTGGTCAGGTTTATACTCAGGTATTTGATTTTTTGAAAATATATTTTATTTTTGCATTCTTTTTCTAATATTTCATTGTTAGTATACAGAAATGTGACTGATTTCTGAATGTTAATCTTATATCCTGCTACTTTGCTGAATTTACTGATCAGTTCCAGTAGTTTTTGGGTTGAGTCCTTAGGGTTTTCTATATATAGTATCATGTCTTCTGCATACAGTGACAATTTTACCTCTTCTCTTCCAATTTGGATACTTTTTATTTCTTTTGTTTGTCTGATTGCCGTGGCTAGAACTTCCAATACTATGTTGAATAACAGTGGTGAGAATGGGTATCCTTGTCTTGTTCCAGATTTTAGTGGGAAGACTTTCAACTTTTCTCCATTGAGTATTATATTGGCTGTGGGTTTGTTGTAAATGGCTTTTATTGTGTTAAGGTATGTCCCCTCTATACTCACTTTGGTAAGAGTTTTGATCATGAGTGGATGTTGGACTTTGTCAAATGCTTTTTCTGCATCTATTGAGATGATCATGTGGTTTTTGACTTTTCTTTGGTTAATGTGGTGTATGATGTTGATTGTTTTGCATATGTAGAACCACCCTTGTGAACATGGGATGAATCCCACTTGGTCCTGGTGTATGATTTTTTTATATGTTGTTGGATTCGGTTGGCGAAAATTTTAGTGAGAATTTTTGTGTCTGTATTCATCAGAGATATTGGCCTATAGTTTTCCTTTTTTGGTGGTATCTTTGTATGGTTTTGGTTTAAGGGTGATGGTGGCATCATAGAATGTCTTTGGGAGTGTTCCTTTTACTTTAGTCTTTTGGAAAAGTTTAAGGAGGATGGATATTATTTCCTCTTTGTATGTTTAGTAGAATTCTCCTGTGAAGCCATCTGGTCCTGGACTTTTATTTGTAGGGAGTGTTTTTATTATGTATTCAATTTCATTTCTAGTGATCAGTCTGTTCAGTTGATCTATTTCTTCTTGACTCAGTTTTGGAAGGCTGTAAGTCTCCAGAAAGTTGTCTATTTCCTCTAGTTTGTCGAATTTGTTGGCATACAATTATTCATAATTTTTTTTTGTCATACAATTATTTTCTCTTTTTTAATTTCTGCAGTATCTGTTGTGATTTTTTCCTTTTTATTTCCTATTTTGTTTATTTGGGTTTTTTTCTCTCCTCTTCTTGGCGAGTCTGTCCAGATGTTTGTCAATTTTGTTTACCTTTACAGAGAACCAGCTCTTGGTTTTTTGATATTTTTTCTATCATTTTTTGAATCTCTGTTTTATTGATTTCCTCTTTGACATTTGTGATTTCTCTGATGGCTTTAGATGTTGTTTGTTCTTCTTTTACTAATTCATCTAGGTGGTGGGTTATGTTGTTGATTTGAGATTTTTCTGCTTTTTTGAGGAAGGCCTGTATTGCTATTAATTTCCCCGTAAGCACTGCTTTTGTGGCATCTCATAGATTTTGAGTGGATGTGTCTTCATTTTCATTTGTCATAAGGTATTTTTTAATTTCCTCTTGATTTCCTCACTGACCCATTGTTTTTTTAGTAGCATGTTTTTTAGTCTCCATGTAATTCTTTTTTTCTCATTTTTTTCCCCTGAGGTTGATTTCCAGTTTCATGCATTTGTGGTCAAAGACACTTGAAATAATTTCTATACTCTTAAGTTTTTTGAGGTTAGCTTTGTACCCCAGTATGTGGTAGATCCTTGAGAATGTTCCATGTGCCATTGAGAAGAATGTATATTATGGTTTTTTTGGATGTAGTGTCCTGAAAATGTCAACTAAGTCTAAGTTTTCTATTGTGTCATTTGGGATCTCTGTTGACTTATTGATTTTCTCTCTAGAGGATCTGTCTATTGATGTGAGTTGGGTGTTAAATTCTCCTATTCTGTTTGTATTCCCATCAATTTTTTTTCCCTTTATGTCTGTTAGTATTTGTTGTAGGTATCTGGGTGCTCCTATGTTAGGGGCATATATATTGATGATTTTAATATCCTCTTCCTGAATAGATCTTTTTACCATTAAATAGTGTGCTTCTTTTTCTTTATGCCCTTCATGTTAAAGACTATTTTGTCTGATATGAGTATTGCATCTCCTGCTTTCCTGTGTTGCCCATTGGAATGAAATATCTTTCCCCATACCTTCACTTTCAATCTGTATGTGTCCTTAGCCCTATGGTGGGTCTCTTGTAGACAGCAGATTGTAGGTTTTTGCTTTTTATCCAATCTACACTCTGTGTCTTTTGATTGGAGCATTCAGTCCATTGACATTTAAGGTAATTATTGATAAACATGTATTTATTGTCATTTTAAACCTTGTTTTCCAGTTGATTCTATGTTTCTCCTTTCTTCTTTTGGTTGGATGATTTCCATTTATTTTATGCTTGTGTACTTTTCTTTTTAGTTCTTGTGAATGCAATGTTTCATTTTGATTTGTGGTTGCCCTGTTTTTAAAGTAGGTTAAGCCCTTCCTTTATCTACTCACTTTAGTCTCATAGTCATATAGGCTTAAATACCGTATTAAAAAGAATCTGTATTTTCTTACTTTCCTTCCCCATATTCTATGATTTTGAAGTCCTTTTTTAACATCTTCATGTTTGTCCTTTTGCTGTTCCTTTTTTCCTTGTGTTTGTCATCGCTGTTACAGAAGTTCCCTGCCCCTCTTACATCTGTATGCTGGCTTATTTAAGCGATTGCTTTCCAGTTGTGGTTTCCTCCATCCTATTTCTTCTTACTTCTTTTTTTTTTTATTTAGAGAAGCCCTTTCAGTATTTCTTTTAGAATGGGTTTAGTATTGCTGTACTCTTTTAGCTTTTGTTTGTTGGAGAAATTCTTTACTTCCCCTTTTATTTTAAATGATATTTTTGCTGGATAGAGTATTCTAGGCTGCAAATTTTTTCCTTTCAGAACTTAGAATATGTCTTGTCACTCCCTTCTGGCCTGTAGTGCTTCTGCAGAGTAATCAGCTGATAGCCTTATGGGGTTTACCTTATAATTAACACTTTGTTTTTCTCTAGCTGCCTTTAGAATCCTCTCTTTACTTTTAAGTTTTGCCATTGTTATTATAATATGTCTGCATGTGGTCCTTTTTGGGTTCAACTTGTTTGGGGCCCTCTGTGCTTCCTATATGTTGATATCAGTTTCCTTTAGATTTGGAAATTTCCAGTGATAATTTCTTCAAATATATTTTCAATCCTCTTTTCTTTTTCTTCTCTTTCTGGAATTCCTATTGTGGGTAGATTGGCCTGCTTTATATTATCCCATATATCTCTTATATTGCTTTCATGTTTTTTTCATTTGGCTTTCTGTCCACTTCCTGATTGGGTGATTTCCATTAGTCTATCTTCCAAGTCATTAATTCATTCCTCTGCATTATTCACTTTGCTCTTTAGTGACTTTGGCTCAGTTTGCATCTCTGCAAATGAATTTTATAATTTTTACATGTTCCTCCTTATATTTTCTACTTCTTTTCTAAAGTAATCTGCATTATTATTCATATCCAGTCTTAATTTCTTGATATTCAGCCTTAATTCTTTCAGTATTTTCATTATCCCTCTTTTGAACTGAGTGTCTGTCAGGCTGCAGAGGTCTGTTTCATTATTTCTCACTTCATTATTTCTCCTATTTATTTAACTGGGAATGGTTCCTGAGTTTCTTCATCTTGGTTATATTTTCTCTTTCTGTGAGTTTAGGGAAGCCAAACTGTAGTCTTGGATGGCTGCTTCTGTGCAAGAGCACCCCTTTGTATTTTGTGGGGGGTTACTATTTATTTTTGGTGTGGGGGTTTTGATATTTGCTCTCTCTTTCTTTGGCATGAGCAGGCTGTTATCCCTAAATTGCTGAGTGTGTTTCCAGGGACAAAGAAGCAATGAGCAGGGCTAGTAGTCAGTGCCTAGTTGCTTGCCTCTTAACAGCAGCAAGGACCTGCAGGGAGGTAGCATGGGTTACTCCTAGTTTCAGGGCCCTGGGAAGTGGTAATAAGCCTTAGGCAGATTTACAATGTGCCCAGAGCATTTGGGAGTGGCAGTGGCAGGGTGTGTGAGTTCCCTGGGGAGTGAGAGAAACAACAGGTAGTGTTCAATTGCAATGCCTTCCTTTGAGGTAGTGCCTGTTCAGGGGCCCCTAGTGGTAGCAGGCCATGCACACCTCTGGAGTCAGTGGTAATTTGGTGGTTTGCTCCCACCACCTGTAGACCATGCAAGAAGCACCCCTCACCTGGCCCACTTAGCCCACACAGGAGGTGCTGATAGGCTGCTTCTGGCTGTAGTATCCTAAGAAGTGACAGTAATCAAATGTGCAGGCACTGCCCAGAGTGTTTGGCAGTTGCAGCAGTAGGGTAGGTATGCTCCCAGAAGAGTGAGAGAAACACTGGTGGTGTTTGATTGCAGTGCCATCCTCTGTGGGTGCTCCCTGAGGTAGTTATGGCTGCGAGTGATTTCCGTTCCGGGACCCCCAATGGCTGTGGGCCACAACTATCTCTGGAGTCAGAGATAACTGCTGTGCTTCCCCCCACCACCTTCAGACCATGTAAGAAGCACCCCATTCCACTTAGCCCACACAAAATGTTCTGCACAAGCTGCTCCTAGTTGTAGGGTCCTGGGAAGTGACAGTGCTAAAGCATGTGGGCATCGCCTGGAGAGTCTGGCAGTGGCAGCATCATGGTGGGTGTGTTTCCAGGGGAGTGAGAACAATGATAGGTGGTGTTCCATTGCAGTGACTTCCTCTGTGGTGCCCTCTGTGGTGACTGGGGCCACAAGTGGTGCTTGTTCATGGTCCCCTAGTGGTGTCAGGCCATGCCCACCTCTGGAGTCAGAGATAACTTTGCTGTGATTTTTCCCACCAACATAGATTATGAAAGAAGCACCCTATCTCACTTACCCCACCAAAGAGGTCCTGCACCAGCTGCTCCTAGTTGCAGGGTCTTGGAAAGGGACAGAGATCAAGTGTCTGGATGCTGCCCAGAGCATTTGGCAATGGCAGCACCAGGGCAGGTGTTTCCAGGGGAGTGAGAGCAACAGTGTGTAGTGCTTGGTTGCAGTGCCCTCTCTTTTTTTTTTGCCACCCCCTGAGGTGACTGGGGCCACAGGTGGAGCCCACTCATAGGCCTCCAGTGGTGGCAGGCCAACCTCCCTCTGGCCTCTCAGATGACCACTGAGTTCCATCCCTGCCACATCCAGAGCATGAGTCTCAGCACCCAGCCCTCACTGAGCTTCTCAGGCTGTGCTGTCCAGGAGGCTGTGCAGTTGATCTGTGTGTCTCTCACTCTTCTTTGCCTTCCTCAGTCCATCTGCTGCACTTTTCTCAGAAACTTTGAAGTCCCTCCAACTCAGCTGATCTCCCCATCCATTAGGTGGCTCCCCAGGATATGGGTTCCTTTTCTCCTTCACAGCTCCCTCTTAGGAATGCTAGTCTTGTCCTGATTCCTTTTCTCTCTCTCTTTTTTTTCTTTTGTTCTTCTTGGTTATGTCAAGAATTTCTTGCCCTTTTTTGGAGGTTTAATTTCTTCTAGCCAACATTCAGTAGATGTAAATCATTTTACATGTAGATATTTTTTTTTTTATGTTTGCGGGAGAAGGTGTGTGCAACATCTTACTCTTCTGCCATCTTGATCCTCTCTCCTGATAGTTTATAAACTTCATTCTCTGTGTGTGTGTGTATGTGTGTGTGTAAAATATGTTTGGTAGGCATTGGTAGAAAGTATTAAAGAAATGGGCAGCATTTAAATGAGACTTTTCCGAAGGGCTTTTTGCCAAAACTTAGCTCCTCCATTAAGGAATCATCTTTTAGCTCCTAGTGGGATATAATCAGTTTCTTGATTAGCATTTGCAGTCACAAGGATTCAAAGTTCCTCTACATGACTCGGGGACTCACCACAATCAGCCCAGAAGAGGCAAGCTTCTGTGGGTCCTGGACTCCTGTGGGTGTGTGACAGCCAAATGTTGAAGAGTGCCACAGTAGATGGCTGCTTTGGGAAACTTTTTTTTTCTTTTTATGGATATACCCATAGCATATGGAGTTTCCCAGGCTAGGGGTCAAATCAGAGTTACAGCTGCCAGCCTACGCCACAGCCACAGCAACATGGGATCTGAGCTGCATCTGTGACCTATACCACAGCTCATGGCAATGCCAGATCCATGACCTACTGAGAGAGGCCAGGAATTGAACTGCATCCTCATGGATACTAGTCAGATTCATTTCTGATGCACCACAACAGGCACTGGGGAACTCTTAAGTCTAGTTTATCTTTTCTAGATGGATAGTGTGTCCTAAGATGGAAACTGACTTCTGGGATCAACTAATTTGATAAACCAATTGAGGATAATGTCTTTTCAAGTTATTTGCATTTATTTCAGTCAAGATATTTGCATTTTACTAGAGGTTTTATACTCTTCCCTCATAAGAATTTACTAATTGGAAATTTCACTAGGAGATGACCTCAACCACCTTTACTGGAAAAGTTTTGGATTAGAATGCTCTCATTAATTGAATGACAGGAGACCTTGGTTTTTGTCCCGTCTCAGATTACTAAATGAGGTATAAAACTCTCAGTTTATACCATTATGGATCTCAGTTTTCACAGTCTATAAAATTAGTTTGGAATTATATGATTACTGCTTAAAACTTCAGAATAAGCTACTTTACACTACAGTATTAATGACTGACAGTAGTTTAATTAGTTAGTTATTTAGGTACAGCAGCATTTTGAAAGCTTTTAGACCCCAAAGTTTCTGCAATATTTGGACATCATCAACAATGTAGAGAATTTTCCAATTTCCTTTAATTCATACCATGTAGGTTGCAGTTGCAATTGAGATAGACAGAAAAGTACCTGGAAAACTGTTTTGTTAAGGACAAATGCTTGCTATGATTTCTGTGAGGATGCAGAGTAGGAAAGAACCTAAAACCAGTGTGGGATAATCAGGCAGGCTTTACAGAGTTGAGAGGGAGTAATGCTTTTAAGTGTAAACAGCTCCCAAAGCTTCAAGACAGAGAAACTTGTATTTACTTGGTTCTGGCACTTAGGTAAAAGCAATCCAATCTGTACATTAATCTACATTCCCCACCTGCTTTTCCACAACCCCATAGATGCCTGTCTCACAGAAATTTTTTAAAAATAAACAGTTATGCTTAGCTGTAATTCCTGATGCCAGCATAAAATAATCTCCATCTTGAGCCTGTTTCTTCTCTCCTTTTTTTTTTTTTTTTAATATGGCTTATCCCATGAGGATAGGAACAATTTTTCTCTTCTTTAATTTTCCATAGAGTCTCAGAAGGACTATAAATCTTCCATATCTGATAGGACTCTTCACTCAAATGACTGTTTATTTCCTCTTACACAAAAAGTATACTTCTTAATGTGTTCTTCAGATACATTAAAATTCCTGTCCTCATTCAACAGATAGTGACAACCACACTGCTGCCATTCTCTGTAGGTTCCCTTGGCTGGGGAATAAAGTCACAAAGTCTTAACCTCAAGGACTCTGCATTCTGGCAGGGACCAGCAGATGATTCACAAATATATCAGGTCATGAAGGTGTGTTCTGGAGGAGAATAAATCAGGGAAAGTTTAGAGAGAAATGGAAAGCGGATGCCATTTTGATGGAGAGGCCATGGAAAGCCACTCTGAGCAGGGCACGCTCAATGAAAAGGGTGTGAACAGAAGCATTGTGTAAGATCTGGGCTGGAGGACCCCTGGCTCATTATCTGTTCCCAGACACTATGCTTGACTTTTAATGATCTTGCTTTGGTGACACAGCTCTTCCTGTCTGCACTCTCTCCTCCTATCACTCATTTGAAGGCATCCCTGCTATGTCAAAGGGTCCCTCCTGGCATGTACAGTTGATCCTCCTTATTTGAAGATTCCTTTTTTCTAATTTGCCCACTTACTAAAATTATTTGCAATCCCCAAATCAATACGCATGGTATTTTCATGGTCATCCATGGACATGCACTGGTACAAAGTTTTGAAAAATTTGAGTTACTTTCTGCACATCCCTGTGGAGGCCGAACAAGATCACCTCTTATACTGAAAAACATGTCCCATTCATGGTCTAGTTTGTGTGACATATTTCACATTTTTGTGTATTTTTTGCATTTCATTGGTGATTTACTTGTTTAAAATGGTCTCTAAGCATAGTGCCAACTTCTTGTTTACTGTTCCGTATCAAGATAAACAGAAAAGTTTGGGGTGTGCCTCATGGAGAAGATACATATCTATGAAAGCTTCATACAGGCATGAGTTAGAGGATTTTGGATATGAGTTCAAATGAATCAACAATATATAATATATATTAAATGAGGTGTCTTTAAAAGAAACAAACATAACACAAGGTTATTCATTGATTAGCTGATGAAATTGTTGTGACCAAGGCTCACAGGAGCCTAATCCTGATTTTATCCTAGGAGCAATGCTTCAGTGTTGCTAAATGGAGTGGTTTCTGGTGACTTTATAGAACATAAACACTGCATGTGATAAGAATCTACTGTAACTTCTAGGTCTTGCCTCTAAAGTAATTTATTTGGGGGTACCTCATATTTTAATGCCTGATTATATTCTAATTAATGTTGCACTGAATTTGCTATTTAACTCTTCTCTAGTTGTTTTAGGCAATATTTAAAAAATTTTTACCAGCTACCAAACGTTTAGCATCTATTAGGTACCCAAATCAGGTGAGGAATTTTCATTTTAATCACCCTAAAAAATAGGCATTAGGAGGTGCATTTTGCAAATTAAAACCCCCAAGGCCCTAGAGGTTCAGTAATTTGCCCAAGGTCACTATATAAATAAATCTGAGGCATCTGGATGTGTTCCAAGGTTTGTTTGGCTCTGAAGCTTTTATATCTTGCACAGTTCTGGGTGCCTGATAGACACTATGAGCTAAACAGTGTTACAAAAAGAAAACAAAAATGGAGGGGAAGTCAAGGACAATTCATGCTTTGTGTTGGTTGGTAGCAAAGCTATTTTTCTCTCTGGAAGAAAGAGATGAAAGTTCTGATATTCAAATGCTCACCCACCAGGCACCCTTCAGAATTCCCATCCATCAGCTGGCAAATGGACACATTTTAACAAGCGCAATCGCAACCAAGCAAGTTCTGGCAACAGAATATGCCTCCACTAATGATATTCAATTGTTCTAAGAAGACAAAATGGTCTGAAGTGTAATGAGATGCCAAACACACAAACGCACAAAACAGGCTGCTCATATTTAAGTCCTTATGTTTCTTGAAGTGAAAACTCATTTTAAGAAGATTATGGTGCATATATTATAAAGTGGGATGATATTCCACATTCATGCCCCACTGGGGCCTTGACTGTATTAAAAAAAATGAAAACAAAACCAACAACAACATTTTGTTCCCACACAAGTACTTTGCTAATAGGACATGTGACGGGGTAGTCATTTGTTTGGGTTATTTTTATTGCAGGCTTTATGGATGCATTCAGTCTTTTGATACACAATGAGCTCAGGAAAACTTTCAGCCAGGCTGCTGAGAGTGAGAGTACCCTAGAAACAAGGGGCAGAGTATCAGGGCCATGGGGACAAAATTGTAGGTAATGAGGTGGAATGAGAAAAAGGAAAGAGTAAATCTGGGTTCTGGTGTTGATCTTCCCACTACACCTTCTGATTAGAGTACAACAACTTCTACTGAGGCAATAGCCAGATTTTTATCCTTGACCAAGTTCCCTTCAACATGTTTGTCAGTGGCAAAAATACATTGTTCTAAATATTTTATTATATGCAAGAGCCTTTGTTGTGACAAAATCCCTCTGAGAAATGTAAACCAGTAAAGCACATGAAACAATCTGGTAGGGGGGGTGCCTGTTTTTAAAACAATACCGACCTTCTTTCTAAGCCTCCCCCTTTTTCTTAGCATCAGCTCCAAGGGGCTTCTGGAAACCCCCAGCCTCCAAGAAACTGTGTGAAAAATCACTAATTTAGTTGAACTGAGATATGTAAATGTCCAAAAAAGATGGACAGAGTGATAAAAGACAGGTTACATCAGGCAGGGCAAAAGAACACTCCATATGTTTCAAAGAGAGAGTAAATGGGGACCGCAGGCTGATCAAGGAATTAACAGTTTCAGGAAACACCACTTCTAGTGCTGGGGAAAGAAAAAGGGAGGGAGTGTTTTTACTGGAGTCCCAGAAAACCAAGCACAGGCCACATAGTGCTGGAACCAGGAAGAAGGCTTCATGGTGGAAACCAGGTAACTGGAGATGTCACTAAAGGTAAAGGAAGAGTGAGGAAGAAATGCTACTTCATCCCTTTCTCTGGGTCTGACTCTTCCAACACCTCCTACTCCCTCAACTTATCAGGCTTACTGGAAAATGAGACCCCCAGCCCTGGCATTATTGAGAATTGGGAAGGGTAGAGGTGAGACTAAGAGGCAGTAAGTAGGTCAATACTTACTTTTTTGAATATTCCCCATTCACCAATACCTCTCTCATAGATGCCCTTCTTGTATCACAGCAATGACACTATAGAGGAGCAAAATTTACCACCCTAAAATGTTTTATTGGCATGAAGATTATTTCCACTTGAAAACAATCAAGTCTCAAAACACTCAGGAAAACTTTGACCTTACCCCTACCTGCCTAAAAAAGTACAGGACCTATTCCAGGAGGGGAGTTATCACCACAGAAAACTATAACATGAACTAGGTTTGCAGACTGGGAGGAATCTATGGAATCTGTTAGAATTCCTCTCTGTGTTCCATTGTCTTTGCCTGGTCCAGCAAACATTTGTTTACCAATCACTTGCAGCTCTTCCATCTCCATGTAAATTTCCTTCCTGCTCTTTGAAATCCCAAACTGCTACCCACAGAATCCTCTTTTGCCTTTAGCTGAATACAGTATTTAGGGTTAGGGTTTTGGCCATTTTGATGAGTTAGTCAGTTCTCTGGATCTCTCCCATGTATATATGTTATTAAGCACTTTGATTTTCTTGTATTAATCTGTCTAGTGCCAATTTAGTTTTTAGACCAGCCAGAAAAAGCTAGAAAGGTAGAAGAAAATGTCTTCATCTCTGACAGTATTTTCATGCTTATGCTTAATAAAACCCAGTTCTCCTTGATTCATAGGGTGATGCTTACAGTCTATCACAAAGGGAAGTTATCAGATTCCATCAGTCAATACCTGTCTCTATACCTGAGTGATATTAGTTCCTCCTTGTTTCTTTTACAAAGCCCATCTGGATATTATGTAACTTAAAGACTAAATTTAAAGCCAAACTACATCCACATTCTCTATAAATAATAAGGGAAAAGAAAAAGACAAAATTGTGTGTGTGTGTGTGTTTGGGTTTGTGGATAAGCAACAACTAGGGATGAAAAAAATGCATGCCTGCTATAGTTGTGCTTCTGTATCTCACTGCAAGACCATAGTTGACACTTAAATTTTTAAATTTCTTCTATTACCTACTCCAGGTCTATTTGCCCTCAGTCAGTAGCTCATATGGTTGGAGGTCTTTTCCTTTTGATTCAAACACTCATCTCTACAATAGCTCAGTTCTCAGTGGTCTTATCTATATTGGGTTCTTTTACTCTTTTCAGGATATTTTTACATTTTTTACTTTAATTTGAATTTCTTATCATTGCCCCAGGGAACCCCCTGTGTTCCAAACATGGTTTTTTCTACCTCTATTGTCTAGCAATGACCCTATTTCCTTTTTAAAACCATAGTCAGCCCCAAGTAACTCTCCACTTTGACTCTTGAGTTAATGGCATGAAAAGCACAAAATGGCCAGGTGGCAATCTCAACTGTCACTTCAAAGGGATCATTGTGCCAGTTGATGGAAGCATTCTTTCTCTGAGAACAAAGAACTCAAAATATCATACCCTGAAGTTGCTGGGATGGGAACCAAATTATCAGAGGGGTTTATTAAGTGTAATAGTGAAAAGACCTGTCCTTTACATCTGCCTCTTTATTTCTAAACTTACACCTTATGTTTATGGAAGAAATAATATCAAGTATGGGTCATTAGTCCAGAGCACATATCACATTTGGAAAGTGAGTTTGCAACTGGTCCTGTCATCATTTGATGTTGGGCAAGTGCATCTGCAGGGAGGGGAAGACATATATAGCATAAAACTAGAATGCAGTACATATATACACATTCTATTTTTTCATACAATCGTCATCATGTTCTATGCCAAGAGATTGGATATAGTTCCCTGCGCTGTACAGTAGGATTTCATTACTTATCCATTCTAAATGTAATAGTTTGCATTTACCAACCCCAGATTCCCCATCCATCCCACTCCCTCCCCCTACAACTCCAAGTCTGCTGTCTATGTCTGTGAATCTCTTTCTGTTGTGTATGCTGTACAGCAGAAATTGGCACAGTACTATAAATCAATTATACTTTAATAAAAAAGTGAAAAAGAATTCTATAATAACATATATGGGAAAAGAATGAATATGTATATGTTTGTGTATATGTATATACAACGTATATATATTTGAATCACTTTGCTGTACATGAATGCTGTACATGTATGCTGTACATATATGCGTGTGTGTGTATATATATATACACTATATATATATTTGAATCACTTTTCTGTACACCTGAAGCTAATAAAACACTGTAAATCAACTATATTCCAATATATAATAAACACTAAATTAAGAACAATTAAATGTCATGGAATTAGCTTATTGCTATACTTTTATGTTGAAAGTATTGTTTGGCTGGAATCACTGTTGTGTTGTGTACTGTGATGGTGAACAGGACATTTCATTTATCCATGGGTGATGGTACTGGCAGGAGAGTTTTGAGCAGAGAAGGAAGATTCTTACCAAGGTAACTTTCTGTTCTCTTGAGGGCATACCACTATCCCCAATATTATAGAAAAGGACCTAATATAATCAGACTGCTATCAGGTGCCTGGGATTGTCTATTTGAGAAATGACCTGTTAAGGTCTGTTGGAAAGTTAAGCCATCAGCAATGGTAGAACAAGGTTTTCCTAGTGAGATGAGAGCTCATGCTGTTGCTTTCCATTCCTGCTGCCATAGCCATTTGAGTGCGAGTCTACTGGATAAGAATCAGTGTAGAGACTGGTTAACATCCACAGGAAGGGGCATATTTTCTGCCCAATATTTGAGAAATTTTTCCTCTCTAGGTACCCTTTAATTAATTACACAGAACAAAAATATCATCTCTTGCTATGTCCACTCTGGGAGGGTCATTCCATGCTTCTTCTCCTGAACTCTTTATATTTTTATTACTTGATTTTTTTTTCTTTTCAAATTACCTGATTCTTAAGCCAAACTGTCATCTGTTGCTTGTGACTCAGGATAGAGTCACACCTCTGGCCATATTTCCAGCTAAGCCAAGTAAATAACTATATATATGTCTCAAAGTTAGTCCAGATTAGGATGGGAAATGGGAAGATTGCCTTTCATTGGTGCCTTTTGGGGACATTCTTGATAGGATTGAAGTACAGCAGCAGTCCCTTAAGACTGGCGACAGCATATAATATAAAAACAACTTTGGTAAACTAGGATGGAATTGTTTCTTTCCCTGTAAAACAGTCATTAGGATTATCTGGTGAGGTTATTGCTTAAAGGCATGGTGACAGACAGTGTGTTCTGTAGAAGTGCCGGAAGATTCTGAGCTTCTCATTTGTGCAATTTACTTAGACCTTGAAGACTTCTTCTTGTATATAATACTTCCACTTGATATTGGAGTGCTTCTTCTCATCCCTAAATTTTGTATTTAGTGAGTTAGAAAACACCCAGCTTGTGATATATCTCAGGTTTCTAAGTCAGTTTTTGCCCCAAGATCAAATATTAAATCTCTGTCAGAGCCCAGATATCAATCTAATTTCTTTAGAGACTAATAGCATCTTCAGAAAGGTGCATTATTTTGATCCCAAATCCTAAGGGAACTGCATTATGATTTGTCTATTAGTGAATCCTAGAGATGCATTCAGCATTTCTATTTGCCATCATTATCTGAGTTTCACTGCAAAGGCTGGACACGAAGGCCTAAGCAGCATAGCAGCATTCCCTGTGACCTGGATCAGCTTCAAAGCTCACTCACAATTGGAAGTCTTTCATGTAGTCAAAAACTAGTTGGAACAGCACCATCAAATGAGGTATAGATTGCCTCCAAAATCCAAAGAAGCCAATCATTCCTTGTGATTATGTCTTAGTGACAGTCTAGATAAGGGGAAACACCACTGGACCCCTGGAAACTTCACTAAAGTGCCTGGTCCATATATTTGTATGGGATTTATCTTCTAACCTTGGATGCATTTAAATATCATTAAGACTTACAGTAGTTGCTACTTCCTATTCATCAAGTTCCAGTCAGCATGAGGTCATCAAGATACTGCATCAGCATGATGTTCTAGGAGATCTCAATAAGCTCATATTTCAGTATGCTGAAAGTTATTTTATGACCTAGATGAGGAAAGTTTTTATAGCTCTTGAGCAAGTCAGTTGAAGGGTATGGCTAACCCGTCTGGTAAATCTTCCTGGTTCAGGTGATCTTTAGAGACTGATATAAACAGAAAACAAACAAACAAAAAACCCCCAAAACATAAAAAACAAAACAAAAAAAAAAACCCTGATATATAAATATCTGCATTCCTGGTGCCAAGGGATTTTGTTTTTTTTTCAAGGAAAGATAATACATATGTAACATCAGCTACATCAGATTTCCCAATATCTAGCCTCCTTTTGCACAGATAAAAAGTAGTTAAATGGGTGCTAAAATGTGATCAACTCACCACTTTGGCAAATATTATTTGGTACTAAATATTATATCAATCAAGGTCCAAACAAGGTGAAATAAAATGAAAGGTAATTGGATGGGTAAAGGCTGGTGTTCATTTAGATTTATCTATGTATTTACTCTTTCTGTTGCATTTCATTCTTTACTGTTCTTTGAATCTGAATTTAATAATTTTTCTTTTCTCCAGAATTTTCTTTAAGTGTTCCATTTTGTGTAGGTGTGCATTTATGCTGCTTTCAATTTTTTATTGATTGAACAGATTTTTTTTTCACATTTGCTTTTGGAAGACATTTTCGTTTGGTTTAGAATTTTACCTTGGCAGGTGTTTTCTTTTGGCAATTCAAGGATGTAATGATGTCATTATCTGGCTTCTACATCTTATTCTTTTTTTTTTTTGTGGATTGTTCGATGCCTCTGTAGCTTTTTTTTTTAAATTGTTATTTCCCTAATAAATTGCTTTTTTTCCTACTGTACAACATGGTGACCCAGTTACACATATATTTATACTTTTTTTCTCACATTATCATGCTCTATCATGAGTGACTATACATTGTTTCCAGTGCTACACAGCAGAAGCACTAATCCTGCTAATCCATTCCAAAGGCAATAGTTTGCATCTATTAACCCTATGCTCCCAATAAACCCTACTCCCTCCCCCTCCCCCTTGGCAACCACAAGTCTATTCTTCAAGCCTATGATTTTCTTTTCTGTGGAACATTTCCTTTGTGCTGTTTATTAGATTCCAGATATAAGTAATGAAGTAAGTCAGAAAGAGAAAGACCAATACCATATTATATCACTTATATCTGGCTTCTACATCTTCTGATGTTAAGTCATTGTCACCTATTGTTTCTCTTTTGGAGATAAAGACTTTTTTACTTTCTGGCTCCTTTTTAGGTTTTCTTTTTTTTTTCGGTCTTTGGTTTTCAGAGGTTTTATGAACATAGGTATGTGTTCCTTGTAATATTCTTGCTTAGACCTTTGTAAAGTTTTTGAATCTAAAGCTTTAAGATTTTCATAATTTATGGAAAATTGTTAGAAATGATCTCTTTGCATTTTTTATTTCATTCTTTCTTATTTCCTTTTATAGGCTACAGTTGAAAATGTATTATAACTTTTCACCAGGGTCCATTTCTCTCTCTAGTTCATTAAAAATTTCCTTTCAGGGATAAGCAATGGAATCCTGCTGTATAGCACTGGGCACTATGTCTAGTCACTTATGATGAAGTATGATAATGTGAGAAAAAAGAATGTATATATGTATTTTCAACTGGGTCACCTTGATGTACAGTAGAAAATTGACAGAACACTGTAAACCAGCTATAATGGAAAAAATGAAAATCATAAATGAAAAAAAATTTCCGTTCAGCTCTCTCTTTGCCATCATTATTTCTTACCAATCTGTCTTCTACTTCATTAATTCTCTCATCAGCTATGATGCAATGACTCACAGCTCATCCACTGAGTTCTTAGTTTCATATACTGTAATTTTTAGTTCTAGAATGCCCATTTGGCTCTTTCTTACAGTTGCCAATTTTATGGAAAAATTATCCCTTTTTTAATCTGTTTCTCTGAAACTGTTTATCAGTTATTTTAATATCCAAGTCTGATAACTGTAATGTCTGGAATAACTGTGCATCTGTTACTATAATCCATTTTTCTTCTTGGTCCAAATTCTTGTAATGACTGTTAAGTTTTGATTGAATGATGCACTTTTTAAATTTAAAAATAATTGTAGAGGTTCTGGATAATGTTTTCCTCCTTCAGAGATGATGACTATTTTTGGGGGGTGGGGGACAAGTGGTAATCATGTGTGAACTGACTCAAACTTTCTAAGTATTGATATATCTCTCATCTGATTCCATTCATAGCTGTGGCTTTCCTGAATTTAGTGGAAATGTTGGAATGATAAGGAGGCATAGGGAGAGGAGTGACTTAAGCATAGGCCTGTTGGTTGCTGGGTGTGTTGGAAGAGTACACAAAACAAAAGGAAGTGTTGGAATACATTCATGTTTTTCTTCCTTCCACTATATTGAGAAAAATCAACACCTTTACTTGTATTTTAGACTTCTGGTCTAGAGTCATGAAGAGGAAAACATAAGTGTGCATGACAATGTGCTTATAGGAATTAAACCTATTCTTTGAAATTTCTTGAGGTTTTTTGATGGTTTGGCATATTATCATAGCTTTAGAAATGTTCAACTAGTACTTGAGACTAATGTGTACTCTCTAATTTTTGCTTATAAAAGTGTAGATGGCCATGAGTTCAGGGTTCTTATATTATTTTTCAAATTCTAATTTTATTTATCTACCTGTCCTGCCAACAATTGAAAATCTGTGTTGAAATCCACTATTTTTATTTGTTTTCTCATATTGTCTCACTCTTAATATGAATCTTTTCAATGATTTCTCTTTTTAAAAGTGTTATTTGTGTCTTCCAAAGGCTAATACAACTACTTCCATGTGCTCTCACTTCTCCTGGTCTCTCTATGCCAATATATATCATTTTATAGCTTATAGAGGATTTTAATTCTAAGTTACTATGTTTTGCTTTTCCCCTAGTTACTTTTAAAAGCAACACCACCCCCATATCAATATATTTGATATATAATATATATTACATTTAATGTGATAAATATCATATACTTATATATATGATATATATAATGTATATTATATATATATTATATGTATCATATATATGTGTATGTGTGTGTAATATTATCATCTGAATTAATCCTTACTATTATTTAAAATCTTCATCACAAACTATTTTCCATGTATCCATTTGTGTTGCAAAGCTTCATAAGCCCTCTATGCTTAAAAATAGTTTTCAGCTTTTGTTTTGAATGGTAGCTTGGGTGGGTAGAAATTCTAGGCCTAAATTTTTTTTTTCATTATTGGAACTCTGGGAAGGAAGAGGTTTGGCATACACAAATGTTGATGTTGAGTAAACTAAAAATTAAAATGTAAATAAAATTTATTTTAAAAATAGAATTATTGCTAACTTAGGTCAAACAAAGATTTATTAAGACACAAATCATGCAACTTGAAAAATTTGATGAAATGGATTTCATCTATTATTTCTCAGTATAAATTCTGCTTTTTGTGAGTTCCCATTGTGGCGCAGCAGAAACAAATTCAACTAGGAACCATGAGGTTGTGGGTTTAATCCCTGGCCTCGATCAGTGGGTTAAGGATCCAGTATGAGCTGTGGTGTAGGTCCCAGACATGGCTCAGATATGGCATTGCTGTGGCTGTGGTGTAGGCAGCAGCTGTAGCTTCGATTAGACCCCTAGCCTGGGGTCTAATCGAACCTCCATATGCTGCAGGTGTGGAAAAAGAAAATGAAAAGCAAGTTTGAGACCAGGATATTCACAATTCTTTTTTTTAAAACTTTATTAATTTTTTTATTTTTTATATAATGATTTTTTTTCATTATAGCTGGTTTACAGTGATCTGCCAATTTTCTACTGTACAGCATGGTGACCCAGTTACACAAACATGTATACACTCTTTTTTCTCACATTATCATGCTCCAGCATAAGCGGTGTTCACAATCGCCAAGACATGGAAACAACCCAAATGTCCATTGACAGATGATTGGATTAGGAAGATGTGGTATATATACACAATGGAATACTACTCAGCCACAGAAAAGAACAAAATAATGCCATTTTCAGCAACATGGATGGAACTAGAGACTCTCATAATGAGTGAAGTAAGTCACAAAGAGAAAGACAAATACCACAATTATTTTTTATTTTTATTTTTTTAAAATTAAAATATAGTTAATGTAAGAGTAGCAATTCTTATGTTAAAAATATACTTGTATCTTGAATATATAAATAATTCAAATAACCTGGGAAGAAAAATAACCCAAATAAAAATGTGCAGAGGATTTGAAAAGACATTCGAACAAAACAATATGAGTAGCCAACAAGCATATGAAATAATGCTCAATATCCTGAGTCACTGGGAAAATGAAAATTTACACAACAAAGATATACCGCTATAAATAACACTATAAATGCAGCAGAATGACTACTATTAAAAATAAAGTCTGATAATATCAAATTTTGTTGAAAATGATGATTGAGTGGAATGCCCATATATTTCTGGTGGCAAATGTTCACCTTTGGAAATGATACAACTCTTCTGGGAAATAATTAAGCAATGTCTAATAAAGATACATTTACCCTATGACTTCACAATTGTGTTCCTTGGTATTTTTCCAAGAGACGTGAAAACAAATGCCCACTGAAAAACTTGTACATGAGTTTTCTTAGCAGTTTTACCTATTAGAGCTCATTAAGAGATAAATGGATAAACTAATGCTGGTATATCCATTCAATGGACTTATACTCTGTAATAAAAGGAACAGACTCATAACAAATGCAACAATATGGATAAATTTCAAAATTATTATGCTGAGCAAAAGAAGCCAGATACAAAACATTATGTACTATATGCTTCTATTTACAACTATAAATCTAATTTGAGTGATAGAAACAGATCCATGATTTCTTGAAGCCAGGTGTAGGGGAAGATAATTTACTGGCAAGGGGCTCAAGATAACTTTTAGGATTGTAAAAATATTCTGTATCTTAATTGTTATGGTGGTTTTATGGATGGATGCATACATTTGTCAAAACAGAGTGTACTATACGTATTTATAAATTGTGCACTTTATATTATGTAATTTTCTCAATAAAGTTGATTTAAATAAAACTATTGACATATCAATCCTATTTTTATATTTTTACCAAATTAAATGCTTAGATAAGAGAATAAAGATAAAGACAAACCTTTTTTATTCCATTATTCACATGAGAAATAAACTTAGAAACAATAGACATAATTAACAATAGTGAATTATTCAGTAAGTTTGGTATATCCTTATAATGTGGGCATTAATAATGATGATGCAGATGTATACACATTGATATGCATACTGAACACTTTTGTATCCATTACTTAATTTCAGCCTCACAATAATAAAATATATTTCAAAGTAAAATTTGAGATCAACAAGAGGAATACAGCTTTGAGGAAGTGACTTATTATATGGGTTATTGAGGAAGTGACTTATTATATGGGTTATATAATTGAATGGAAGGAGGTCTTTGGATGGGATATATATATATACACACACACACATACATACATATATGTATATATATATATATGTATGTACACACACACACATATATATATACTTCCTTGTTTATCAGGCTGTTTCTCTTGTTATATCTATCAGTTGCATTTGTCATGTTCCAATCTGATCTGTTTCCTTGAAGTGACAGAGAGCAGTGCTGAGTACATACTGTTCATGCTGGTTGAGTGTACTTGATTCTATTCATCATTGAGGAAATATGGCCTGCAATAAGAACCATATGGAAATAAGGACATCCAAAGCTAATCTTGTGTATGAATGGCACCATAACAGATATACATTTGTCATCATTCTGATTGAGTAAAAATGTGCCTTCTCTCTTCAATCTGATACCATTGCTCTTTACAGAATTTAGGTGCCAATGATAATTCCTGAGAAGGACTAAATTAGGTCTGATCTATGGCAGTGTCTCATCAGAAGGTCAGCCTTTACCCTTGTGTCATTCTCACTCCATCAATTTTCCTCTTATTTTTGTTGTTGTTATCTTCATTTTCCCTTCACACTTTTCTATCAAATCTCAGTAATCCAGTGCTCTTGTACTTTTTTAGGATTTGTCAGTAAAACAGTGTAAGTGTATTTGTGTGTGTGTTCACACCATACACCTAATGACCCATCAATGTAGATCAGGGAAGCTCTATTACAGCCTCTGAAGCTAATCGAATACCTATAACGTGATATTGTGATATTGTAATTTATAATAAGAAGTATGTATTTGACTTTTGTTCCAGTTCCTGGCAAGAGCTCCTGAAACTCTCTAAATTTCCTGTGATAAAGGTATATTTTGTATGGTAATGAGGTGACTATTAGAAAGTCCTTAGGTGACCTAAAGATGAAGGCTGGTTGCCAGGGGAACCAACCAGGTGATTCAAGAGTTGGAATTTTTGCATTGCTCCCAGAGCCCAAAACCATAACCTCCAGGAGGAAGAGAGGGGCTGGATTAGGGGATGATGGTTGAGTCAATCACCAATGATTGAATCAATAGAATCAAGTACATTCAACCAGCATGAACAAGACGTACTCTTAACTGTTCTCTGTCACTTAAATCAATCACCAATCAGCAAAGGTTAATCAATCATGACTGTGTAATGAAACTTCCATAAAACTCCAAAAGGACAGGGTTTGGAGAACTTCCTGGCTGGTGAATATGTGGAGATTTGGGGAAAATGGCATGTACCAAGAGAGCATGGAAGCTCCGCACCATTTTGCCTCACCTTGCCCTGTGCATCTCTTCCATCTGGCTGTTCATGAGTTATATCCATTTTAACAATATGATGATCTAGTAAGTAAAATGTTTCTCAGATTTCTGTGAGCTGATTTTAACAAATAATCAACCCAAGGAAGAAATTTTGGAAACTTCTAATTTATAGCCAGTTGTTCAGAAGTGCAGGTGAATACCTGCACTTGCAACTGGCACTTGAACCCCAAAGAAAGGAGGGCTGTTGGAACTTCAAATCTATAGCAGATTGGTCAGAAGTATAGAAGATAACATCTAAAGTATGTGTGTGGGAGCAGTCTTGTGGGACTGAGCCCTTAACCCATGAGGTTTGACACTATTTTAAGTGGAGAATGTCGGAACTGAGTTGAATTATATAAAACCTAGATAGTGTTGCAGAGAATTGCTTGGTGTGGGGGAAAAACTTCCATATATTTGATAACCAGAAGTGTCAGAGGTGAAGGGTTCTCTGTGAAGTTAAAGGAGACAGACAGGGAAGAAACATGGTAGGGAAGAAGTAGGTTTTTCCCTACACAGGAAGTAGACTGAAATAGGTTTGTATTTTGCATCCCTTCTTGCTTAAGTTTTATATCTGTATCTCTTTGGTCAGTGTTTCCTGTAAGTTATCCATCTTTGCCTCCAGTTTATTTCCAATGTCTTGCATCATCTCCAGCATCAACAGTCTAATGTCTTTTTCCTGGAGGCTGAGAATCTCATGATCACTTAGCTGTTTTTCTTGTTTTTTTTTCTTTCTCCCTTATCTGAGTTATAGTTCTCTGTCTTTTCATTTTTATAGGTTTTTGGTGTGGTGACCTTCTTACAGATAATAGAGTTGTAGCCTCTCTTACTTCTGGTGTCTGCCCCCCTTGTGACTGAAGTTGGTACAGGGGCTTGCTGTAGGCTTCCTGATGGGAGGGACTGATGCCTGCCCACTGGTAGGTGGAGCTGATTCCTATCCCTTTGGTGGATGGGGCTTTGTCTCTTAGTGAGATTAGAGGCAGCTGTGTGCCTGGGGGGTCTTTAGGCAGCCTGTTTACTGATGAGTGGGGCTGCAATCCCACCTGGATTGTTGTTTGGCCTGGCTTCTCAGTGCTGATGGGTGGGGCCAGATTTTCCCAAAATGGCCACCTCCAGAGAAACGCACACTGATGAATATTCCCAAGCACTTTGCTTCCAATGTCCTTCCCCCACAAGCCACATTCACCCCTGCTTTCCTAGAAGGTCCTCCAAGAATCACAGCCAGGTCTGACTCAGATTTCCATGGAGACCATGCCTTGCCCTGGGACCCAGTGCATGCAAAAATCTGTATGTGCCTTCTAAGAATGGGGTCTCTGCTTCCTCTAGTCCCAGTGAGCTCCTGCACACAAGCCCCACTGGCCTTCAATGGCAAATACTCTTGGGGCTCTTCCTTCCAGTGCCAGATCCCCACACGTGGGGGTTTGATGTGGGGCTCAGAATTCTCACTCCTGTAGGTGAGTCTTTGTGATACAGTTACTTTCCAGTCTGTGAGACTTCCCACCTGGGAGGTATGGGGTTGCTTATATCACGTAATTGTCCCTCCTACCTCTTGATGTGTCCTCCTCTTTGTCTTCTGGAGTAGGATATCTTTTTGAAAGTTTCCCATCCATTTGGTTGAAGGTTGCTCAGCATTTAGTTGTGAATTTTGTTGTTTTTAGGAGTGAAGTTGAGCTCCAGTCCTTCTATTCCGCCATCTTAATCCCATCTCCTCCTGAAATGTGTTTTATATACTATTTTAAATACAAATCCACAATATTTTATTTGAAAAATCTTAGGATGTTTCTGAATTTTAGAGAGATAATACAGCATATGCAGTGATGTCTGGAGCACAAACCTATAAACATATTAATATTCTGGATAAAACCTCTGAATTTTCATACTATATTAGCAGCCTATTGTTAGTTCAAGTCTGGTTTTACTGTCAAGTGAACTCAAGCCAGTTTTCAGTAGTTTCTGCAAATTAGAAATGTGCATAAGAATTGAGGGCCACATCTAGTTTTCCAGGAGAGAACTCTTGATGTTCTTTTAGCCTGCAAGCTATCATCTCTTCTACTTTATTATTGACTCTTCTTGCCTCTTTATTTATTCTTTAGTTTTTGATATCTGTTTCTGAAATTTCTTTTGGATTTGAATTTGCACATGTGTGCATGCAGCTTTATTGAAGTATAAATATCTTAAGATTCACTTCCTTCGAGTTTATAATTTGATGGGTTTTAGTAAATGTGCAGTCATAAACTGATCATAACTTTGAAAGTTCAAAAACTTCTATCACCCTCAAGAATTTCCTCCTATGTTACTGCAGTCAATTCCTTCTTCTACTCCAGCCATGGTCCAGGCAATCACTGATGTTTTCTCTGTGCCTGGCTTCTTTCACTTAGCTTAACATTTGGATATCCGTCCCATTGTGTTTATCAGCATTTTTTCTTTTTAAAAATTTTTTTTTCTGAGTAGTATCCCCAGTTGTGTATAACTGGTGAATGGATCAATAATAATGGCACATATCTATTGTGAATACTATTAAACAATAAAAAGGTCTTGTGTTTCTGCTATCCAATTTATCAGTTCTTGAATTGCTGCTCAACATTGGATGCTTTCTTAGGCTAAGTGGCTCCTTACTTTCATTAGAAGCCTTAAGTCAGCAAGACTTTTACTAGCCCATAAGGCTACAGGGCTCAATTAGGCAACAGGGCTCATAATACATTGTACTGGAGAAACTTAGAAACTAACTGCCCTCCTCCTGGGTCAGTAGATCACAGCCATGAGCCTTATCCAGCTATGTAGCCAAGCAGGAAAGACTTTCCAATGATTATCAATTTGGCCATTCTGAACCTGGCCTACAAGTGCTTTTCCCACTGGGCCTAGGATGATCTTTCTGCTTATTACATGGAATGGAATTCAGAGATTCAGAGCGACTCAGAGATGTGCCCACTTCCTGTGAATGCTGGTGGGTATAGTTGTATCAAGAGTCTAGGGTGGTTGTACAACTATAAATGTAATAAAATTCATTGAGTATCTTAAAAAAATACAAGAAAAATAAAAGAGTCCAGGGGGACACCTCTCCTCCCTATGGCAAAACTTAAGCCCTCATTTTATTGTATTTGAACCCAAACAAGTTTACAAGGAAAAGAGGACTGAGAGGATCCTGTCCTCTCCACACATAAGAATTTTACTTGGGCAGTGACAAGGAGGAATTTTGCATAGAGGAGGCAGACATGGAGTGAAGGAAAACCAGGATGGGAAGTCAGTGGTCTACAGGAGGGTTTAATAAACTTGCCTGCCTCCAAGAGGTGCCAGCTCTACAATGCTATTGGTTATAAGGGATATCAACCTTTTTCAGGACCCAGTCAAGGCCCAGTGATAGGATGTCCAATCCACAGAAGGGACCATCCACCAGCCAATGGGAAATGTTCATATAGCATGATCTTACAACATTGCTCCCAGGATTCTCTGGAGGCTCTGAAACCAGACACAATTATCAATGGAACTTGATGGCTAGAGACAGAGCTGAGGGTAGAAATCTACAGGAAGGTAGCAGACAGGGATGCTACTCTTCTAAAACTTTAGCAATTTTTTTGTCCTGTTTCAATGGATATTTACATTTGAAGTTTAGTTGCTACTTTACTTTCTTGCTTTGTGAGGTATTTAATTTATCTGTATCAAATTTTCTTAATTAGCTGATAGAAAAATAATTATAATAATTATTATTTCATAGCATTGTTATGAAGTCAATTATTTTTCAGGGGAGGAAATATTTTAGTGAGCCTATGGATTACATATAAGTAACACAGAATAATCTGTTTAGCATCATGATATAAATCTGTGTCATTGTGACAGAGCTATTTATCTACAGATTATTTTGCAGACAATTATGACTGTGAAGCTGAGAATGAGAAGAATCATCCCTTTTCACACACACACACACACACACACACACACACACACACTCTGGACCTTGAGCTGTTGGGGAAGAGGACCGTGCCTATAACATTCCTACTGGGGGCATGGCTACATGTGAGTATATATATCCAATCTAGAAATTCTCACATTTTGTAACCAATGTTGAGAGTTTGTCTCTATTGTAAATCTATTTTTTCAAAGCCTTTGATAAAAAATGTGTGTGTGTGTGTGTGTGTCTTTTTAGGGCTGTACCAATGGCATATGGAAGTTCTCACACTAGAGGTCAAATCAGAGCTGTAGCTGCTGGCCTACACCACAGGCACAGCAACTTGTGATCTGAGTTGCTTCTGTGACCTACACAACAGCTCACATCAATGCTGGATCCTTAACCCACTGAGTGAGGACAGGGATAGAACCCGTGTCCTCATGGATCCTAGTTGGGTTTGTTACTGCTGAGCCCCGGTCGGATCTCCCATTGATAAAAAAAAAAAAATCTTGTACTGCCATAGCCTAGTCTTATCCAGTGTTTAGAGGAAAATCCATGCCTGTTCAGGTGATGTAGTCAAGGCACAGTGATCGTCACCTGTGGGATTCAGTTATGGTTTAGAAAGAGGTGATGTAAGGGGAGAAAGCAGTGTTGACCTCTGAAATAGCTGTTTGCCTGAGTGACCGATAGTAAGCATGCCTTGGCATTTCCCAGAATTCCTTGGGGATGAGTATCTGGTAAACTTATTGCTCTTCCTATGACCTCAAGTAGGATGGGTACTCAAGTGATTGTTAAATGAGCATTAATGAAATTTGCAAGCATGGAAGCCAGCAGGACTTGGAGAGAGAAAGTCACACTGCCCATGATTGCATTCAGTGATTGTACTTATGCTGCCCTCACTGATTTCCTTGGACAAAACTTCTCCATCCTCCCAGATAGTCCTTCCTTAGGGTAGAGACAATAGAAGAGCCTATAGGTCTTCTAGCCCCTGAAGAGATGGTATTCTCTTTGGCTCTGCAGAGAACCCACTTCACCAAAAATCATGGCTCATTTCTTGCCAGCCTATAAAAATATAGTGGTGAGATGATCTGCATCATCAACCACAACACCAGTTACTCTAGGTCAAAGTGAGTTTTCCAGAGCCATAACTGCTTCCATGGAGGCATCACCTCAAAAACCAGTGGATAGAAAGGCCAGTGACACCATATTCCACCATTTCATGCAGGACTCAGAATGGATTGATCCAGAAAACATCTTCAAGGTGAACTGGCCATCATGTCCAAATGCTTTGACTCTCCAGACTTGCAGGGTGAGATTGTGTTGTGTGTGAATATTCATTGAGTTGTGGCTTCAATTTTCCCTGGAATTGCCATTGAAAATTTCTTCCTCCATTCTGCAACACACATATCTGCAATGAGCACACGGAGAGAGTAACTTATATCTTCTCCTGGTACCTGAAATATGGTGTTACCACCAGTTAGGATGGACACGCTTATGGGGGCCATGTAGGCCAATGTACATATAGTTCCCACGAAATTGCTAGAGGAGAACTGGCAGTGAATTTTCCAGTCATCAAGAAGAGGAAAGCCCTAAGTTTCTTAAAAATTAGAGAAAAGAAGTATCCACTTCCCAGACACAGACACAGTGATTGGGGAGAAGTGGAAACACGAGACCACATTCAAATCTAGCAGGTCACCTTCTTTTCTTATCATGTAATTAAGACCCAAACATATGGGAGCTGAGCATTTCTATGACCCACAATATGACAGCCATCAACCTGCACATAGAGATAGAGATCACAGTGGGAGATCCACACTGAGTGCCTATATTTCCGCTCAGTATTTTCCATCTATTAGCTGGAGAACCTAATCCTTTACCTATCCACAAATTCTGCCAAAGAATTCTGACACTCAGACTCCTGCTCTTCTTGCCTGTCTCTGTCCTAGAACTCCAAACATGCAGTTTGCTTCCTAAGAGGGTTTTTTCAGAACAGAACTTCAAGAGCTTCTCCAACACAGTGAGTGTGACTACTCAGCTGCTATGGGCCCTGCACATGTGTCCCTGCTAATCAGGCAAGATATAGGAGCAATGTGCCTCATACAGGAAGGTTCCCTTTATCTGTTTGCTCTGATTTTGCTGTACAGATCCTCCCCCACCCCCACCCCACATCATTCACAAGTCATCTACTAGCTTTTCTTAACTGGTTCCAGTGGGCTTTGGGCTTGATCTGGCCCTAGTAATGACATGACAGGTACTTTGTGTAGTCAGCCTGGCTTTCCTTTGCATTCTGTCTCCTTACATGTGGAGATATTGAGAAGAATTATGTTCTTCAGGTGTCTGATACTAAGATCATTCACATCTCCCACAGAATTCTATGATGGGAGCCCACCCATTACCTGACAAAATCAAAGGAATGGTAACAGAGGGGAAGGTGGGATAATGCTGCAGAAACTGGATAGAGTACTCATGCTTGCCTGGAGAAGCAAACCACCTTATGCTCTGCCATCAGGAGTCCTGGAAACATGCCCTTAGCTAATTCCTGTCACAGCTTCATAGGCCTGTCTTTTGATTTCTAATCCTGCTCTTTTTCATATATGCATGACTTTAATCATCAGAGATTTATTGAACTACCTTTTTACATTATGGTCTGTAGCAAGTGCAAAAAATATTTAAAAATAAGGACACATATTTTGAGCTGGAAGAGTTCAGTCTGGGGAGAAACAAGCCTTTTAATATTTATAAGTAAAAAATTACAATATAATATGATGTGGGCTTTTTCATCAGTTGCTTAAATGGACAATTGAAGGAAACATTAATTTTCCTTAAAGAAATTAGGGGAAGATTCAAAAGAACTAGTCCTTGAGTTGAGATTTAAAGAATGGATAGAGGTTTTCTAGGTGAACACACACAATAAAGGGATGGAAAGGGAAGCCATTCAGGGCAGTTTAAAAACATATAACATACACCAAGGTGACAAAATAAGAGACGTACAGCTGAATAAGAATGACACGTAATCCACACTGTTTTTGATAACTAGTATGATGGCTAGCAGAGGATGGTGATGGTTAATTTTATGTGTTAACTTGATTGGATCACAGACACAGGGTGCCCTGATATTTGGTTAAGATTATTCTGTATATTTCTGCGAGGGATGTTGTGGATGAGATTAATGTTTAAATGTAGACTGAATGAAGATCACCCTCTCCAATGTGGGTGGCTTCATCCAGCCTGCTTAAGATGTGAATAGAACAAAAAGGCTGAACAAAGGAAAACCCTCTTACTTTTCCTGACTGTCTTCAAGCTTGGACATTTGTCTTCTCCTAAATTTGGTCTTGGACTTTGACTGGAACCTAGACCATTGGCTCTCCTGGTTCTTGGGAATTTGAACTTGCAATGGAACTCTACCATTAGCTCTTCTGGACATCCAGCTTGCCTGCTTCAGCTCTTGGGACATAATTTTAGTCTCATAATTTCATGAGCCAGTTTTTTTTATCTCTCTCTCTCTTTATCTCTATATAGATATTTATACATCTACATCTATAGATATCTCCTATTGGTTCTGTTTCTCAGTTCTGGAGGCTGGGAAATCAAGATCAAGTGCCTACAAATTCAGTTTCTGGCTTCTTGGCTTGTAGATTGGTGCCTTGTCACTGTGTCCTTGAATGGCCTTTTCTCAGTGTATAGGCATGGAGAGAGAAGAGAGGGAGAGAAAGAGAGGGAGAGAGAAAGCATGAGCTTTCTGGTGTCTCTTCTTTTATAAGGACACTTGTCCTATTGGATCAAGGTCTCATGCTATGAGTTAATTTAATCTTAATTACTTTCTTAGAGGTTTCATGTCCAAATATAGCCACACTGGGGCTTAGGGAATCGGCATAGGACATTTTTGGAGGACACAGATCAGTCCATAACACTGGGAAGCAGGAGAGGAGTCTGGATAGGTAGACCCACAGCAACACTGGCTCTCATGCTAAAATATCAGTGATGGTGAGTTAGTGAAGAGTTTTAAATGTGAACAAAATGATTAAACACATAAGTGAAATCTTACTCTGACTTTGGGTTAAAGGAGAATTGACTAGAGCATCCCTGGAATATGCTGTGTACATTTGCTAGTGGAAATTTTATGACAGCAAATTAAAAATGAGTACTCCTATCTACTGGGAGAACTAAGAGATACAGAAAGCTGTTGTCAGAATCTTGCAGATAGTTCAATATCTACATGGTTCATGAAGTTGGACTGAAAAAAAAGTAGCCTGTTCATGCAGCTATCTCTACATGAAGAGAAACCCAGTGGTGCTCATTTACCTTTGTCCATGGTCTCCTCCTTGAGCTCAAGTCTATAGTGCCTATGTTGGTTTTAACCTAGGAGATTTCTCCCAACTCACTGCTTTGGTGGAGCATTTTTTTTTTGCTTTTTTATGTCTGCACCTCCGGCATATGGAAATTCCTAGGCTAGAGGTCAAATGGGATGGGAGCTGTAGCTGCCAGCCTATGCCACAGCCACAGCAATGCAGGACCCAAGCCACATCTGAGACCTACACCACAGTTTATGGCAACACCGGATCCCTGACTCACTGAGCAAGGTCAGGGATCTAACCTGAATCTTCGTGGATACTAGTTGGATTCCTTTCCACTGTGCCACAACAGTATCTCTGGTGTAGAATTTTTCAATAGAGTTTGGTCCCTTCCATCTTTAGACAGCTTGACAAGAGGAGCGTGGGATGGTGGTGCAAAGAAAGGCTGCCTTTTGGAATTTTTTTTTAATATTTTGATTGGTAAATCCCATACAGTGTTCTAGGCAAAGAAGAAAAAATTCCTAACAGTAATGCACACTAGGTATTGTTTTATTATGTTTTATTGTTTGTTGTTGTGGTGGTGGTGGTTGTTGGTTGTGCCTGTAGCATGCGAAAGTTCTTGGCCAGAGATTGAATCTGAGCCACAGCAGTGATAATGCTGTAAACCCTTAACTGCTAGGCCACCAGGAAACTCCTATTGTTTATTTATTATTTAAAATACATGTATACATGTATCACAGCAGAAATTCAATGAACATGAGAAATAAAGTGTACTCTAATAAAAACATTGAAGAATAAAATATATTAAGTACATATGTATTACTCATTTATATTATAACAGTTCTAAGAGTCTGGAAAAAGGGTAAAATATTAATCATCTCAATCCAGCATAGCAGTCCTTGCTGTAAATTGGTTTCCAGTTTGGCATTGTGTTGGTTTTATTTTGTGTCAAGTTACCATCCAACTGAAGTTTGTTGTTGTTCTTATTAGATTTTTGACAAGAACAAGGTTAGTAGTGATTAAGTCAAAGGATAATTACACATCACATCTCTTGAAAAAGTTTGGATTGAAATAGACCACCACTCATTCAAATATAGAATAGGTAAAAAGAACACCGAGTGTCAATATTGAACTAAAACAGGCCAGAACGTATGATGAAAATACTGAATGCAGAATAATACAAAATACAATTCTGAACACTAATAGAAAACTAAGATTTTTGACAAAGATTTACTAAAATAAGCAGAAAAACTTCAGAAAAAATCTATGGCATGTTTACTAAGATATAAGACATAGCCTATGTGAAATAAGGAAAAAGATCCATAAGGACCATGAGAATTGAAAATGCTGAAATTAACTACAATGTGATGAAATAAATAACAACATGAATGGAATGGAATTTCCATAAGCAGAGAAAGAATGTCAAAAAATTAGAAACTGTAGCATTTAAAAGATAGTTATCATTAATTATAATAAAATGCAGGATTAGCACTTTCTTAATTAGTAATGGGAAATATGAATTTGAAAAGTTTTCCATAATGTAGATAATCTTTCTCTGACTGCCATTTTGGAAGCAAATTTAAACATGAACAAACAAATACCCTACTGAATGGTGTGGATGGACACATTGGTTTATAATTTCTGACAAATAATGAACCAATTTTCAACATTTTTGTCACAATGACAAATGAAGATCACTTAAATTTATGTAGGAGAGTGAGTCTCAAAGTGTAATCCTGGGATGAGCAGCATCATCATTGCCTGAGAACTTGTTAGAGCTATAACTTCTCAAGACAAACCTCAACCAATTTGAACCAGAAACTCTAGAAGTCAGGCCAACCAATTGGTGTTTTAACCAGCCCTATTGGTGATACTGATGCAGCTCAAATTTGAGAAGGACAGGATTGGGAGAACAACTGTATCCTTACTCTGGTGAGATTACTTGCTCTGATGAGCTTACCCATCACATGTTATTCCTTACCTGCTGATGTTCCACAGACACACAAAATCTAGAAAAGTTTGTAGAAGTGAGGACTCTGCCAGTGGGGGATCTTGCGTACTTCAGATTCCCCACTCTTAAATGAGAGAAATGGGAATAATTACATAGATGATCGATTATCCCAGAGAAGAGCTTCGAAGGAATGTCACGCATAATGAATGGATACAAATAAAACAGAGAAAGTATTTCTTAAATGAAGGAAGATCCACATATGCAGGTTGAAAGAGCTTTCTGCAATAGAGGCAAAGTCAACAAGAGGACTTCCAGCTAATTTGTTCTGGGAAAAAACAAGATCTTATGTAAAGAACGAACATCCTAGAAACATTGAGAAAGAAGGAGAGAGAGGGAGCATGACAGAGAGAGAGAGAGAGAGAGAGAGAGAGAGAGAGAGAGACCACCTCTATGACTATTAAAATATTCTTGCAGAGGGGGCAGATTATGAGTTGAAATAAAAAATCAGATTTATATAGGAAAATGGGCTCCTGCTCCTCAAAGACTGTCAATATAGATGCCATGTTATATGCAAGTATTGAAAATTTAGATGAGATTAAAAAATTGTAGGAGTTCCTGTTGTGGTTCAGCAGTTTAAGAATCCAGTTAGTATCCATGAGGATGTGGGTTTGATCCCTTGCCTCACTCAGTGGGTTAAGGATCTGGTGTTGCCTCAAACTGAGGTGTAGGTTGCAGATATGGCTCAGATCCTGTGTTGCTGTGGTTGTGGCTTAGGCTGGTAGCTGCAGCTCTGTTCTGACACCGAGCCTGGGAACTTCCATGTGCTCCAAGTGCAGCCCTAGAAAGAAAAAGGAAAACAAACAAAAATTGTAAATCACATATTTCCTGGCACATGGTTTATGCTCATTCGATGCTAGTCTTTATCCATTACCAGAACACCAAACACATGAATGGTAAACACCTGACCCAGCCCTGGATGGTGTCGCACTCTAGGGACTAGAGTTTAGGTCATTAAAAAATGTTTGCCCTAGAGAAAGAATGAAAGATCTGAGACTAAGACCTAATAGTAAATGAAAAGGAGAATAAGGGCATTATGCCCAGAACATTTTATGTGAATGAAAATGTGGTTGGAAGATGAGAGTTGTGGAACATGAAAGTATGATGATAAGAAAGGATGTAAAACAATAAGAGTTATTCAGAAGATTTTCAAATACTTGAAATGCATTTCAAGTGCAGATCATATGTAGAAAAAGATATTCATTGTATATCTAGTATGGCAGCAGGTGTACATTCCTCTCTCCCACTTACCTTCTGGGTAAGAGAAAGGTGGTGAGGCTATCCTGGATTGTCAGGTCCTCCCAGGCTGAGATACAGTGAAGATGAACTCATATTGTTTAGGTGGCACTACTACCAGTATGATGAGAACTCACTTTCTTTCCCATGATGTTGTCAGCCAATGAACACTAAATATGACCTCTAAACTCTTAAGATGATGAAATCTAGGCAGGAAACAATAACCTGGAAACCATTTGAAAAGTTAATAACCATTTGAAGTCTAAAAACAAAATACAGACCATGTCACAAGTGTCTATATGCTAAGTGAAATGTATGTAGCTACAGAATGAGTTGCCATTGTGAAGTAGAAGTATCAGAAAGGTTTTCAGAGAAGGGATGTAAACTAGGATGATAGAAACAGGAATTAGATAGGCAGAGAGTTGAGTGCTAACACCATTACAGGTAGAAAGAATACTACAAAGCTCAAAACAAAGAACCATAAGATGGAATAAACATATATTTTTGAGAGAAAAGGGATTAAGTTCAGTGTGAAGTACTGAAGTTAAATAGTACTATTTGAGAGTTTGTAAAGTGTCCGAAGAAAAGTATAGAACAATGCAAATTTAAAGGTGCCCTTCTCTATATGGGTTTCCAAAGATGGAAGAGCAATTTAATCGACTCCTTATCACATGTAGTTTCTCCTATAGCATCCTACATTTGAATATAATGCAATCAGCAAACATGATTATATTCTTGCTGTTTCTTAAAGTTATACAATTACCTTGATATTTTTGTAGAATTAAGTGTGAAAAAATATCCTTGTTTTCTCTCCTCTTCTATTTTTTAGGCTACTTTTAGCAGTCTGAAAATCAGCTTTCATTTTGACTGCCGCTTAACAGAATTTGATTAAAAAAAGTAAACTAATTACAACGGAAATGCAGCCCTGCGAAGCTTTAAGAAAAACACATTATTTTGTTTTAGGGTTCAGTTACTATACATTCATTTATCATCTTTATAAGCGATGTGCAGGCGATGATGAATAGACCCTGGCTTTGAATCAGGAAATGTAAATTATCCCTTTTCTTTCTTTCCTTTTTCCTTCCTTTTTTTTCTAAACAAATAATGAATACTAGTAAATTTGAAGCTAACTGATGTGCCAAGAACTCCAAGATGATGTAATCAATGAAAACAATAAGGGCTACCCATCTGATAGGCTGAAGCAAAGATAGCTTCTGGTCCAGGGCATGCGTACCTGACCCAAAGAGGGTTGTGTCTCCTGGTTGAGCTAGCTAGTTTGGAGGAACTTTTGTAAGATGCAGGTTGCTCTGATTTCTTTGAGCCTTTTTCATGCCAAGTAATAGACTTTGCCCTTGGAAAAATAGCAAGTGTATTCCTTAAACCCCCTCTCATCTGCAGCTGATCTCTTAACCATACACTTTGCCTTCTCTTCTTCTCCATCTAAACAATATTTGACCTTCAAGGGATGTTCAGGTTTGGGCTTCATTGTAAAGTGTCCCCTGGTTGATTCATTTCACAAACAAAAATATATTTAGAATATTGAAAATCTTTAATATCCTGTGAGAAATTAGTGCACTTAACAAGCCAGGAGTGCAATATCTCAAGATGGACAAAATAAGTTTTACGTGCAAGTAGCCTTTGGATTGGGCAATAAAATGGGAAAGCAAATTCCCAATACGGTAAGAAGAAAACACTCAAGTGTAGACCATGGGTGAAGAGCACCAAATTCTGACTACATGGTCATTATTGTACATTTGCAGCAGGGAGGATTTTAAGAAAGATAAAGCTCAGAATGCTCACCTCAGGATAAATCTCAGGTTTTACATTACGCTTATCATTTGGTGTATAAAAACAAATCTCAGTTGAAAGGAAATAGCAATAGGAATGTTGGCTTTAGTGGTGCAGAAAGTTAGGCATACTCATGTCAATTTTCAGGGGTTTTGCAATATTTAACATGCTTATAGAATGTTTAAGTTATTTGCATGTATTCTGCAAATTAATTAAAAATTACAATTGGGAGTTCCCTTCGTGGCGCAGTGGTTAACGAATCTGACTGGGAACCATGAGGTTGCGGGTTCGATCCCTAGCCTTGCTCAGTGGGTTGGGGGATCCGGCGTTGCCCTGAGATGTGGTGTAGGCTGCAGACATGGCTCGGATCCTGCGTTGCTGTGGCTCTGGTGTAGGCCAGTAGCTACAGCTCCGATTCGACCTCTAGCCTGGGAACCTCCACATGCCGTGGGAGCGGCCCTAGATAAAGCAAAACAAAACAAAACAAAAAAACAAACAAACACACACACACACACACACACACACACACACAAATTACAATTGATCTACATTTCAGTGGCATTTATGGATAAAGATATTAGCCATAGACTAATACAGATATGTGAATGTACATCATTAATTCCCATATTCTTTATAAATTATGCCAATTTGATTTTTATGCTGTACTTTTCCACATATGCTGTTTTTCTTTTTAAAACAAAACGCAAGTGTTTTTACCCACTATAGCAAACAGAAAGTGTTTGCATACTTCCTTTGTAATTTCATTAATTTTTTTTTTCTCACAGCATTTCCTTTGCTTTTATTTTACCTTCTTTCAGATTGCTGAGGCAATGATTAGGCATATTGGCCTTGGACAAATAAATAAAGAGAAGGAAAACATGATGCTCTGTCACTTTAAAATGTAGTCCATTTCCACCAACATATTAAAAGTCTAAATATTTTATTGCCTAGGCACAATCTCATTTTTATTGCCCTAATCACAGCTCATCGGCTAGGATGTGCTGGGCAGAGGAGTGAGTTGGTCAGCTAATGGCCTCCCTGCTGCTAAAATTAACTAATTGTTAAAGTAATAACCACAGACCCTCATGGCCTATTTTAATAGTCAGTGGCAATCTGGGAAATTATTTTGCTGCTTTCATTTCAGTTGGTCCTCCTGTTGGCCATTTGCACCACTCTCTGTCCTTTTAAATGTCCTCTTGATGAGAAATATACTCAATGGGAATCTGCAGGGAGCTCTAGTCAGTCCCTCCAAGCTGCAGCTTGGGCCCTTCGTTTCTTCTGAGAATACGGAAGAACATCCTATAAGTCTGTATTGGGGTGCATGTGGATGGCCATCTATCCATTGCACAAAACTTCTTTTCCAACCTTATCTTCCTTCTTCTGTGATGGGTCTTTCGTATCAGTTTGTTTCATATCTTGCTATTCTCTGCCCAAATGCTGGCTATGATCTTTTCTGTTCTTTGGGTGGAAAACTCTTCATCTGTCTCTAGATTCCAGGTAGGAATTCCCTTATTCAATATTCCAAGGCAATGCTATTTTCAACACTGACTTCTCCTCTGACAGTCCAATACATACTCTAGCTACAGTACATTTGATCATGTTTTTGAAATTCACATTCTAATTTTTCTGTTTAATTTTTATTTTATGTGTACAAATCCTTTATTCTTAGCTAAGCCTACATTTACCCAGATAAAATTCTGCACTTCCTTTTGTATCTCTCAGTCACCAGAACTGTATTAAATACATTGCAGATGTTTTTGTAAGCACAAGTTGAATTAAATTAAATTAGATCTGGGGATTTCAAAGTTGTATCTGCAATACAGATGTCCAGTGGGGATATTTTAAATCCCTCATATCCACAGAGTAAGAGGTAAGTTCTATTAGCTTCCCCCAATGAAAACAAATCCTCATGAGTTTTGTCATAAACATGTCATTAGTATGGACCCTATAGAATAGACATTCCTTGTGAAAAAATTTTTAAATACCTCAGATAAAGACACAAAAAAACTTTATACTGAAGGAACTTAATCCTCTCAAAGAAAATGGGCTTGAGGCAGAGTTATAGTGTAAACATATTTGAAAGTAGAGATGGAAGTCTAGCTAGTCTATTTAAAATGTTTAGCTCTAAGGCCTGCATTAACTACATATGTGCTACCTATTGACTGGGACAAATATGTAAGGCTGCTGCTAGGTAGCCTTGAGTTTGCATATCTAAAATATTTTTATTTTTAAAATATTTTTAAATCAGGCTTCATATCTGGTTAACATAGTTATTTAGGTTTTGGAAAACTTTGCAAAACAACTATTTTCAGTTGTCTTATCGTGACAGTATTTTATTTCATGCCTGTTGAGACAAGATTATTGAAAACTTTTATGTAGTCATAATAGTACTCTGTTGATACTAACTTTTAAACTACTTTATTTAGAAGAAGTCAAAAGACTGAAAACCATTGATGTCAGATTCCATGCCAGTCATGGTCTGGTCTATTAAATCATGAAAAGTTCCTTGGGGGTATATCTTTCTATACTTTGGGTGAATTATAGGTATCCCACGGTAGAGTCACATTCTAGATTAAGGACAGATTCTGGTCAAGGTTGGTACAATTACATTAAAAAGTCCAGAATCCTTTAAGTCCCATCTCCCTTATATTTCATAAAGACTTAGAGCTCAACCACTAAAGGAGGGTTTACATTTGAGGAGTATTTTTGCAGTTCTAGCCAGCCATACTTTATGAGCCCCTTTACAGTCTTGAAGATTAATTTAACATTTTAATTTGCTTTTAGATAATGTTTTTGGAAAAAGCCTTTTAAAAATCAGGGTTAGAGCTCAGACAAACTAATATTTGTATCCCTACTCTTCTGCTTAACCGCATTATTTCCTTGGCAATATGACTCTAATATCTACCCACTTGAGTTTTAACTAATAGGTTAAAATCAGAGTGCTTGCTTTTTCTGATCTGCTCTGGGAAGTGATAGGAACAAAAGGTGATGATTATTTGTAAAAGAAGAATCAATAGTCACTGAATGAGGGCCTAAATGACTCTTCTATCTGTAGAATGAAAGTGCATCCTTGCATGGGATTTTTGATATCCACTTTGCGTGTTTGTATGTCTTTTTTCTTAACTCCAAGATTTCATCTGGTTTAAAAACAGTGGAATGGAAGAACAACAGTTTTGCATATATTCCACATAATCATATTTGTGTTCATTTAGAAAGGCAGAGATTAGAAGTATCAAGTCAGCCAGAGCAGCTTTCAACCTTGTCACAGTCTACTAGTTATTTAACCTTGAAATTCTTGGCAACCCTTCTAAGCCTGAGGTTATTCACATTAAACCTGGGGACAATAGATAACCTACTTCCTAGGGCTGTTATGGGGGTTCTGTGAAGTGATGCTGCAATGCACTTAGCATAGTACATTACACACAATAACAAAAGGTGTTTAATTAATACTAGCTATCCTTTCCATATTATAACTAAGGACAACTCAAACAAATGATGCTTTGGCACATCATAGACACTCCAAAAAATGTGTACTGCTACTTTGGAAGATTTTGATTAGGGGTCCATGGTAGATGGAGAAAAGTCCCCAGAAAAGGCTTCGTCTGCCAGGGGCTCTGGGACAATGAATGATCTCCAGGAGGAATCATTACTTCCCTTCCTCTGGGAGCCCCAGAGCTTTGTGAGAGCTTTATGAGGGGAGCTGAGGATGCTTTGGAGGCTCAACCAGAGAATTTCAGCCTCACTAGAGAAACACCACATTGAAGAGAATTGAATTCTTTGTGTCCAGGAATGGGGTCCTATGCTGAGGAAACCACAGTCACAGAGCCAGGCCTGAAATGTCTTTAGGATGAACGAAGTAAATCCCAACCCCAATTCCTCTGTAGCTTCTAGAACCTTGAGAACATCAATACAATTCAAAAGAGGTCAGCAGTTCTAGGTCAAATGAGACTTTTAGAGTAGAGCAAAAAGATTTTTTTTGTGTGTGTATGTAGGTATAGTGCATTCATTTTCTAAAGTCTTTCTTCTTCCCTGAGTTCCCAGTAGATTATTCTGATGACTGACCCACAAATCCTCATAGCCCTGATTGCCTGATTGTCTATTGGCAATCTGACCCATCTCTTGCAGAACTCAGCAGAGTTATTATTATTATTTATTTTTGCTTTTCAGGGCCACACCCAAGGCATATGGAGGTTCCCAGGCTAGGGATCTAATTGGAGTTACAGCTGGCGGCCTGCATCACAGCTCACGGCAATGCCAGATCCTTAACTCACTGAGTGAGGCTGGGGATTGGACTCGCAACCTCATGGTTCCAGGTCGGATTTGTTTCTGCTGTGCCACTACAGGAACCCTGTAGTTATTTTTATATACATACTTTTTACTCACCTAGATGGTAAATTCCCTGAAGACACAACCTGCTATCTTTTCTTCTTGTGTCCCCTCACCGCAGCTAAGCCCAGTTGAGCCTCAGCATTTAGCAGGACAATACATCCTTAGTTTGCACTTATTTCAGAAAATAGGAAAAGTGCTTCACTCAAGTAAACAACCCCTCCCCAAAGAAAATCTTGCCAAGTATGAGCTAAACCATTGATGGTGTTTTCTTCTTGAAGGTAAAGCTAACTTGGGGAGTTGCGGGGGAAGGGGGCCCATCTGGTTCTGTGACATTTTTCTGCAAATACCATCAAAATGAAAGTGAGAAATGTGCCACAAACTGAACAGTCATGATCCCCTCTCGCATCCGAAGGGAAGATTGCTAGAGTAATGAGCATAAATCAAGGCTGGGCTTGTCCTGCTCGCATTGAGGCGAAACAGGTTTTCCTTTAAAAAACATCTGCCATAAGGGGATTTAAATCGGGTACTCCTGTTTTTAGAAAAATCTCTATTTCCTTACAGGATGTCGGCTTTGATCACTAATCCCTTGAAAATGTCTTCAAGAGCTACTCCAATTGGCAGAAGTATCAGAGAGTGGGCGTGGGCAGGTGTCAGGAAAGAAGTGGGGAAGAAAAAAAATCCTCTCTTCCAAGCTGAGGTATTATTTTAAAATAAAAAGACAACTCCCAGAGGCTCTTGGCTCTAACGATCCCTTCTGTGATTTTCCCAACAGTGCAGGCCAGGGAAGCCTTTAGAAAATGTTCTTTTGCAGGTCAGTACTCCCCATCCGCCCCTCTCCCTGGCCAATGGCATTAATGTGCATTTGTCAATACTGAATTTTATTTGCCACATCTCAGCTTAGAGCAGGAAGCACATCGTGTTGCATTTTCCTTGCCTCTCAAACTGGAATTCCTGCTTCTCCCCAGCTTTGTGTTGTCAGCAAAACCCAAAGCGTTTACAATCGGTCTCTTGATCTAGGTAATTACCTGCAGGAAAAATAGAGAGGCAGAGAAACTAACAAGAGAAGCCTTGTGTGGTCAGGCGGTTGGGTGCTGTTCTGAAAGTGTATCAGACTTGTCAAATTGGTTCAAATTAAATTGACACGCTGCTCTTCCAGGCATCACCGTGTTATTATACATCTTGGAGGCCTTTTGGGCAGTAAATGCCTTTAGAGTTAAAAAGGAATGTGCAAAGGAAACTCAAAGGAGCCAGCAACAGACAAGGACAGTCAGGGTCTCCAGGAGGACCTCTTTAAATAGGCACCAAAGAGGCAAAAGTGATGTTATGAATGAAGTTCAGTTTTGGTCTTCTCTCAGCAATTTCCTGTTCCATGCCACTGTGGCAAGGTTGTCCCCAGGCTTTTGCCTTAAGACCTTGGCATCTTTTTTTTTCTGCCTCCAGCTCCATTTATTTACTTACTGTAACATTTATGAACTCTGTCCAGAGAAGCTGCTGGGTTTCGCAGCATCAGCCCTAGCCTGAGGGTAGACAGGGACATTCTAATCCCAGCCTTTCCCTGATGGGCCTGGTGACCTTGGCCAAGTCATTTAACCTCAACATGCTGGGCTTCCATTTATTAGGGAACAGGGAAGTGAATGAGGCCTGGATCACCTCAACAGGGTATCTGGAGGAATAACTAATTAATGATTGTAAAGCACTTTGCAAACAGAAAGTGCTGTACAAAATGCTTAATATTAATAATAAAGTACATTCACTGCAAGCCTCTAGGCATATGTACAGAAACAACGATAGCAATTAAAGTAACAGGCTAACAAAACTCATTAACCCCCAAACCTCCTTCTGCCTGTTTCTGGCTGCTGTGACTTCCTGGCTTTCTCGAGGCTGCCAGGTGGTGCCAGGAGGAAGTCTGCAGTGGAAGGTGTGGCATCAGGCTCTTCTGCACATTCTAGGCAGGTTGGCATGTCACCTGCTCTCAGAACCAACAGCCTGTAAGCCCCCATCTCCATTCAGCCTTTTCTGCCCATTTCCTCATATGGATCATTTCCTTCTCTCCATGCTCTAGAGCCCACTGCCTACACCATTCTGTACCCTAGATTGTTCTCCCCCTCTGTATGCTTTATTTCCTTCCATATGTATGTGACTTTTTCCTACCTCATTTGTAAGCCACTTGAAGGCAGCGTTTTCCTCATGTTATTACATTTAATTAGTAAAGGAGAGCAAAGTGAAAGATGCACCTGTTACATGGGCCATGGACAAAGGAGCAGACACTTTGTCTCCCAAGTGATTGATTAGATGAAAGGGGAAGGGTGTCCTTTGAAATCGGCCACACACACTGGTTATCTTGCACTTGGTGAGCTGGCACTTATGGAGACGTATCTCCTAAAGTCTAGCAGGGAGAAAAGTTACCACCTTTGGGGAAGGAATGAAAGAGGGAAGAAAGGAATTTGATTTAGTTGTTCAGAAAACTTTCAGCTTTGAAATGGGGGGATAAAGAAAGCCAAAATGGAGAAAGATTCCTCAGGAAAAAAGGGAAGGAATAAACGTGATGTGTCTTGAGTAAGCAGAAGACAGAGGGTCACCCTGAGGTGGGTCACAGGTAACATAGGATGGAGGGTGGGAATGATGCATGTGGCGGGAGAACTTACCTACCATGTTGAAGGAGGACAGTGAGGACTGCGTGAAAAGACTGGGCACCTTGTAAAACAATTTCTCTTTCTCTTTGTAAGGATAAATGCCTAATTTGCAAGGATAGTCTCTCTCCCTACCGCCTTTATCTTTCTCTTTAATAAGTCACCCTTTTGGTTTCTATTTCTTTTTAACTTTTCCATTTCATACCTTACCTTGTCCAGAGTGCTGGCTTGTGTCAGAATTTTTGTGCTGCAATAGCATCTTTTAAAAGCGGTACAGAAACCACATTCCCAAGGTGTTGTGAGTTAACATTTAATCTGATTCCACCTTGAATACAATGTTGTAATTATAGGGTTGTGATATGGACCACTAGATTGATAACCCAAAGAGTTTTAATAAAAATGACCACATACACTGTAAGAAATATACTCCAAATAGAATAGTTTTACCAACTCCGTAAAGCAACTAAACAAAAACAAAAACCCCATGTATATATTTTCTTCTTTTTAGGGCTGCACTTGCTGCATATGGAAGTTCCCAGGCTAAGGGTCAAATAAGAGCTGCACATGCTGGCCTATGCCACAGCCACAGCAACGCAGGATCTGAGCCACATCTGTGACCTGTGCTACAGCTCGTGGCAACACCGGATCCTTAAGCCACTGAGTGAGGCCAGTGGACTTGCTTCCTCAAGGGTACTAGTCAGGTTTATTACTGCTGAGCCATAACGGGAACTCTGTGACATTATTTTTAATTTGATTCTTTAATGGAGATTCCTTGGAGAGAGTTTCCATTGTGGCATGAGGAAACAAAATCTGACAAGTATCCATGAGGATATGGGTTCAAGCTCTGGCCTCCCTCAGTGGGTCGGGGCTCCAGCATTGCCATGAGCTATGGTGTAGGTCTCAGACCCAGCTTGGATCCCATGTTGCTGTGACTGTGGTATAAGTTGGCAGCTATAGCTGATATGACCTCTAGCCTGGGAACTTCCACCATATATTGTGGGTGCAGCACTAAAAAGCAAAGGTTAAAAAAAGAGAGAGAGAGAGAGAGATTCCCTTGGGAGGAAATTCTTAGTAAGGAGAGGCTTGTGTCTTAGAAGAAATAATCAAGGAAATCCTAGGCAGGGAGAGGAACCAGGCACTATCAGTTTGAGTTGAGAAGGAGGAATCGGCTGTGAAAAGACTGGAGGCAGGTGGAATATTGCACTTCTGAGCACAAAGGTCTGCTTCGGGAGAAGGGGAAGGAGGAAGCAAAGAGAATGGAGGAGTGGAGAGGAAGAGGCTAATCATACACAGGCATGACACCCAGTATGAAGAGAAAGATGCAGTAAGAATCCAAAGGAGAGTGTGAAGAGTGAGGAGAGCAAGGGCAAGAGATCTATTTGGGCAGAGGATGTTGTGAAGAATATTCTTGATTTTGGGCAGCTACTCTGCAGATGATTCCCTCCTGTGGAGAGCTGGAGTGATTGTGGACCAGCATTTTGGGAGATTACAGGTCTGGCAAGGACTTGAGGGGGGGGGGAACTAATCCTAAAATTACAAGAAAAAAAGCCAAGAAATGATATTGAGGGAGCACAAACCTCTATTTCACGGCCAAATCAAAAACTCCCTGACTAGGAAATTGATATTCTGCCTCAAAGTCAGTTTCCTGAAGGCTGCACTCTGCTTCCAGGGGAGATGGGAGGAGGGGAGTGGTGACAGTGTCCATTCTATGATGCAGTTGTGTCACCGCCTTGTGGTGTGTCCTTGAACAAGTCACTTCACTTTTCAGCCAACTTTTCATCTGCAAAGCAAAGCCTGAGAGTTAGATAATCTGTAAAGTCCTTTCCTCTCTGATATCCAATGAACTCCATGATAGCAAGTGTGCAAAGAATGTCTCACACACTTACTCAGTGGCAAAGAAGCTGACTTACCATGGCGTTTCCATTTCCTTGAAGCTGGTATGAGTTTACTAAAGCACAAAACTTTAGGGTTTCATCCCCATGGTGTAGAGTGGTCATCAGCACTAATCCACTCAACAGCTTTTGTATGCCCAGCCCTTTGATAAGTATTGAAAGGATTACTTTGTCTCTGCCCTTGAGGAGCTTATAGTTCAATCAAAGAGTCACATAAACACATGAAAAATGACAAAAGATATGAGATGTCACTAAGCACTTATGTCTTAAGTCTTAGCATGCTAGATGGAAGGTCCTTTGTTGAGTGGACTTTGAACTTTCTGTGGGATGAAAGGCCTGAAGCAAGGAGTGAGTTGGGTCTTGAATAGCAAATATATTGTTCAACAAATCATCCATCCCTTCCAGTGTCCTGATTCCTGATGGGTGATAGCTGAATAATAACACACACACACACACACACACACACACACACACACACACACACACACAGAGGAGGGGAGGTCCAAAGCTCTGACACAGCAGGGTTCTTAATGAATCTCTGTTGGTTAGGTTGAGACACTGTGGATGAAGAGTGTAAGGGGCTCAAATTCAGAAATTCCATGTTAATGGGTTACAACTTGGGGATACTCACCTGAGGTTAGGCACACACAAGGTGGTAGATCAGCCACTACACCTGGGGTCAAAAGCCATGAGTCCAAATCCTCCTTCTGTCATTTATCAGAAGTCTGAATTAGAGAAAGTTTCTGACATTATTTGAGTTTATTATTAGATTCCACTGTATTGTAATATGGGTACAAATAGAGAAGTCAGAGGCAGACTAGGAAAAGTCAGAAACTAGCATGAAGATCTGGGGTGTAGAGGGGATAACTGGAAGAAGTACAGGTGGCACCAAAAATGGTGGATGCTTAGTGACAGGCATAGAGTACTAGTTTACTTTCCAATTTGAACTAGAGCTGGGCTTTTTGAAATGTTCTTCCCACTCTGAAGAAAATATGGACTGTCTTCATTTTGTCTACACTACTATTTCAGCAAGCACATTTCATCAGCCACTGTAATTACACTGTGCATAAGAGTAAGGCATAACACTGACCATATAATTTATGGCCCAAACCGGGAAATTATTGAAAGTAAAAGAGATGCCACTAACAATGATGGATAACAGTTGAGAATCAAGTTTGTCCTGGGGAAACTGGAGGTGTGATAGCCCCATCCATAAAATATCATTTTCCTCAGCACATCATTAGCATTTTCATTTTTCTCATTAGGGTGAACATTGAAGATTTTGTATAAGCAAACAGTCAAAAATCTACCTTTCAGAAAACTAAGAATCCCTAGAAAACAAAGAATTCCAAAACTCAAGACAGAGAAGCTCAAAATGTTATTTTGAAGAAGGGCAATAAAAGATGAAATTATGTGCATGCATGCAGAAAGAAAAGTTTTTGCACATACACACATTTATTTTTCAACATAAAACCATGTGGTCCTAAATTATGTGGTGCGTGTGTGTGCACGCACCCACATGTAAAAGTATGAATTGGTATCAATTCTGAAAGAAATGTGATTATTGGATGACAGAGAGAAAAGGAGAAAATAAACCTTCTGAGAGGTGGGATGAGGAGAAATTTTGGGGATGCAAACATAATTTAAAATTATTACCCAACAAATGCAAAACAGGAAGGCAACAGCATTTTAAAGGGGTTGGAAGATAGCATCAGCTCATTAGTGGTTCTATTACAGTGTACATTGGTTTGCTTGCTCTCTTAGCACCAAAAAAAAAAAAAAAAAAGGTGATGCGTGTGTACACGGGTATGGAGGAAGTAAATTTAATCAACATACTTCAGGTTACTTTAGGGTATTCTGAACATTAATTCTCATCCTTGAAGGTAGCAGTGAGAATTGTAACGTTTCAGTCTTTGCAATTAGCCACTGCACTTCAAATGTAATATGATTTCCAGGACATCCCCTATATAGCAAGAAGCGAGAAGAGTCAGAATGAAAAGTGAGTGGAGCTCTTCCACCAGTTGGACGGGATGACAGGAGGATATATGATGCTGGCACAGCACGGCTGTCAAAGACCTGAGAACTTTGTTTCCATTTGGAAATGATTAAGGTCTTATTGCTTCTGTCTTGGATATGGAAGACTTGAGACACATCAGTTGGATATAAGCAGGGTTGAATGACAACTCTATGCATGTAGTTAGCAAAGTTCATTGAGAGGAAGAGAAGAACACTAGATTTCAGGAAAGTTGAACCATGAGAATTGAGTAGCTTGATTGAATTTGATAGCTCTTAATGGGAAACTGTACAGAACTGGCAAAAAAAAAATGCAATGAGATTTGGTGAAAAAGATCAAACTCAAATTTAGTTTTCAAAAAAACCCCAGAATTAATCTTGCCCATTTTATTCAGGTAATAGTAAAAATTATTTTACATGAAAGGAGACAATGTCAGAAATAGCAGGGTGGAATTTTAGAAGTGGAATTAGATGAGGGCGACCGGGAAGCTAATCTGCTTTTCTGTCCCAAAATATTTCCCACAATCATGTCTTGAGGTCTATTTGACTCCTTTTCATTAGAGATAGAGCAGGATTTTCTAAGGGGGATTTCTGTATGGAGCTTGACGTGTAACCACTATTTTGAGTAATCAGAAGGACAACAAAGTGATGCCATCTGAGAGTGAAGGTGAATGGGCTGGAATATGGAAAGAAAGGCCCTAGATCTTGCCCTAAGAGACCAACTAGCGTCATGGACCCTCACAAGATTGGCAGGTCAGTCAAGGAGAAGGGAGCCATTATACAAGAGGCCCAGGACTACAGATATATGTCAGTGACCTCCTATGGGCACCAGGGTTTATGCTTGGCAAGGGCTTTGGGTCACACAGAATATATCCCTCTGATTGCTTATGGCCTCAGTCCTGCATTTTTTGTGCCTGCACATACGGCATTTAACAGTAGTAGTCAAGGAGTAACTCTTGGCCCTTTGGCCCGTTCTATTCTCCACCTCCCAGCAGCTTTAATTTTCTTTTTAAACTTAATATATTTAAATAGAACATCCATTTCCCAGTTTGCACCAGTTACTGCCATTTCCTATTTTCTAATATTGGACATGTTTCCTCCATTTATATGAACTATCCATTTCTTGAGTCCTGGTTAGCCATGTGCATAAAGGCCTTATTGTGTGGCCCTGGAGAACTCTTCACCCTACTTTATCCAGGATGATTTTCTGACATGCAAGAAGGGCAAAGGCCCTAAGTGACTCACTAAAGGTGCATATGGTATTCATTCTGCAGAGTACAAATATGGAACAGGAGAAAAAGTGACAGTCGCACCATTTGCATTTGGTATGTAAATTCAAGATACATATTGATTTACATGTATAATTTAGTAACTAAAAAGAAAAAAAAAAAGCCCAGATAGCTAAGTAAACATGAATACCCACCCCAAGCTAAAGGCTGGGCTCATGGCAGTGTTTGTAAATGGCACTGTGTGGTAGCACATCTCGGCATGCAAATGTGTACAAACTTAAAACTGTTGCTTGGTTAAATAACACCTTTCCCAGGAAGCATGCTGATATAGCAGGCTGTGCTTTATGCCTTGGTCTCCAGGGCAGAAGCCCTTCTACTTACCTCATAGTTGGGGCACGATAAATGATCTGTCCCTATTCTTTTCTTTCCTTGAATTCTACCTTCAAAGTGGTATAGTCTTTTTTTTTTTTTGCTGCCCCACAGTATATGATGTTCCTGGGCCAGGGGTCAGATCGGAGCCACAGCTGCAACCTAGGCTGCAGCTTTGACAATGCCAGGTCCTTAACCCACTTTGCCAGGTAGGGAATCAAACCTGCATCCCAGCATTCCCGACACCGCTGATCCCATTGCACCATAGCAGGAACTCCAACTTAGCTCCTTTTTTTTTTTTTTTTGTCTTTTTGCCATTTCTAGGGCCGCTCCTTCAGCATATGGAGGTTCCCAAGCTAGGGGTCTAATCGGAGCTGTAGCCGCCGGCCTATACCACAGCCACAGCAGCGGGATCCGAGCCATGTCTGCGACCTACACCACAACTCATGGCAACGCTGGATCCTTAACCCACTGAGCAAGGCCAGGGATCGAACCCACAACCTCATGGTTCCTAGTCGGATTCGTCAACCACTGTGGCATGACGGGAACTCCCAACTTAGCCTTTTTAAACACATTTTTCCTTTTGTTGTTTCCATGCAGGAAGAACTTGAGCATATATTTCCCCATAACCATTAGGGACAGAGCTAAATGCCTTATCTGGCTCCATCTTTATCCAAATTTATTTCCTGTTCTCACCAAACTTCCCCATATCTCCAGCCCCTGAAACAGAACCTCCAGTGAGAATTCCACACCGTGTCTGGACATATGAATATTCCTACTGCCACGCATTTGCTAACCAAGTACTAGCCAAGAGAACGCCCTTTACCACATCCATCAGAGTTTCATTCATTTCTCAAGCTCTGCTTGGACTTCCTCACTGCGGTGAAGACCTTAAACTGTGTTCTCGCTCCCAGTCACACATAGCTGTATGAGGACTTCTAATAATTTTCTAAGTGATGCTCTGGGCTTTTCAACCAAAGAGATTATTTCTGGGGGAAGGGACTCCATCCCCTTCTCTACAGCACACTCCATTTGGTACAGAGTTAGAGATATTGAGGATGTTTGCACATAGTGATGGGATCAATTGAAAGAAACATTTTTTCTTAATTTTCACTCCTAAATTTAGTCTGTCATTATTTATAGCCTGCAATAGGAAACCTATGTGACCATGGTTTTAAAGCAGGTGAGAAGAGGAAAGTAAAGAATGCAAGAAGTGTGTAGATGGATGCATTTGGGACTTTCCTTTTCTCCCCATTCTGCTGTGATGTTTGTCAAGATTTCTTTTTTGTAGTGAATAGTAACACCTGTGTATTATAATCCAGAGATCCTGAACCTCTGCACTGTGAAGACTTTGGGCAAGATGATCCTCTGTTTTATGGGAGCTTTTCCTGTGTATTGTAGAATTTTTAGCAGTATCTCTGGTTTCTGCCCCTAGAAGACAGTAGCTTCTCCAGCCCCCGTATGTCTGATTCACAGTTGTGACGACGAAAAATGTCACCAGACATTGCTAAATGTCCTTGGTCGACAAAATCTGCATTGCTTCCTTCCACCCACCCATGTTGACAGACACTGCTACAATCAATGCTCTGAAATTCTTAAAACATTTGCCTCACTTCAGTGAATTAGATAAAACTTTATGATACCTTAACTGCTTATTCTCAGGGAAATTCTGTTTTTCCCCCATATTACTTGTTTATTATTCACAAATATTTATATAGTGCTTTGTATGTCCTTAACTCTCAGTGTTTTAAAATAAGTGCTATGATTGTTTCCAGTTTACAGTTGGGGAACTGAGGCCCAGAGGGGATAAGAAATTTATTCAAGGTCACACAGCTGGTAAGTAGTAGAAATGGGATCTAAACCTAAATGCTTTAGCTCCAGACTCTGTGATTTTAACCACTGAGCCTTTCCCAAAGGCAAAAGTTAGTTTCCTCTGGAGTAATTACCAGACATTGTGAACAGGGGTATTTTTGTAATTTTTTTACCAGTTCAAGGAGTGTCTAATTTAGGGATTAAGCCTAACCCTTATTATTTGTTTTAAATATCCACAGCTTTCTTTCTCCTTAACAACTTGTTACTGCGTGAGCTCTTTCTCACAGCTTGAGCCTAGATACACACCTGCACTGGACACAGGGTTGTGGATTTCTGTGCATTATAGGTCTGGGCTATACTTCAGATGGTGTGGAAAATATTCAGTCTGTCATACCTGAATTAATCCCCTCTTTTCTCCGTACCCATGGGAAAAGCCTCAGACTGATTGCTGTTTTGTATTTTCGGCTGTTTTATATCGTCAGGCTATTCCCCAGCTCCAAATCTCTAGTGGGTCTTTACTTCCAGCTGCACTGAGTCTAAACTCCTTTGACAAGATGTCAAGAACCTTTCATTATCTCACTATTCCCCACTCAGTCCATCTGCTTGGTATGGGCCAGTATCCTCACTTCTGCTTCTAACTTCCACATCCAGGTACTCCACCTGTTGTTTTCAAGGCACAGCACAAGTTCAATTCCTTCCCTGAAACTTTCCTTATCAGTGAACGCCTAAGCTTACTTTCCTTGAACTCCTTTAGCATGTTTTCTGGGCCATTCAAATCCATTCATGAGGATAAAATTTAAGTTCTCTGTTAATTTTCGTATGTTTATGTTCATCTTCTCAACTAGATTGCATCAGTCTTGAAGGATAAGACTGTGTCTCTATCATCTGGCCTCCACATTAGGCACAGGGCAGGTACTCAACCAAAATCTCTACACACTGGCCACTCATCCTCCGTGTACACATTCCTTTTGCTGTGAAGGGACAACTTCTGCCCTCATTATCATTGGGTGTTAACCAAAGCAAAGTCCTCCCATGTCTGACCTGCAGCTCTATGGATGGTTAGGTACATCAATTAATAGTATCAGAAAAACCTACAGCTTCTGTGAGGAGGTGAAGTAGGTGGTCATATTCAGTCAGCATGGTGCAAATGCTTACCTTCAAAGGGGTTGAAGTCTACACCTATTCATGCTGCTCTTGAGAAAAACACCATCTAGAGCACCAAAGGAATGGTTTTAGTGTGCATTGAGTAGCCATATCAGAGACAGGTGGGCTCTTGTGCTTGGGATGAGGTAGATTTAAGGATCTGCTGGGCTTTTACCATCAGAAATAACAAGTGTGAAATAGATATTTTATATATATATATGTATATATGTGTATATATATATACACACACATATATACATATACACACATATGTGTGTATATATATGTATATTTACACACACACATATATATGTATGTATACACACACACACACATATATATATATATATACATACACTAGTTTTTCATTGGGATGTTTACTCTTCTCAGTGATGATGATGGTAATGCTTTCACTGTTTACAGTACTGACCAGTTTCTACTGCAGTATCTCATATGGTAAAGAAAATGAGGTATTATCCCATGTCTAAATACTGAGGCCTCCTTAAATTATTTTAAGACGTCCTAGTGCCCTTTAAGTCCTTTTAGTTTTAGGACTATGATTCAGGCAACAGAAGAAGCCCTCCCCCACCCAATGCTATAATCTACTCAAGTTTTTAACATAGTAATAATTTATTTATTGGAAAATTTAATATGAAACTGGACTTTGCCCTAATATTATTTAATAAAAATTATTGAATGTTTTGTGTCAGGCATGATGATGGGCATAGCTTCTTGTAAGGATTTAAGTAATAATATCAAATTTTTTTCAAAGAGATGCAAATTATATTTTTGACCATTTTCAGCACAACCACCTAATATGATTTTCTTTTATAGGCAGAAGTAATAAATTGTGCAAATATATATTTATGTGTATTTGACAAATGTATTTGTTTTGAGTCAGAGGGAAATCTCCAGTGATTTTTACAGTGGAAATTCTTCTCATCTACCTGGACTAAATCACCTGGCTTTCTTCTGGATTTCTTACTGTGACCAAGTCTGAAGTGAGAACCACCTTTTGGTCTCAGAGCATGGCACCTGCTTGGAATAAGGATTTGGAGCATACTTGAAAATCAAGATGTCCTAGGATTTGTGTGTGTTTATATCCTGTCTCCTCTCAAAGACAATATATGCTCCTTGGGAGTGAGAATGACGTGTGTTACTTCTCCGATAGTATCAACTTCATTTAAAAAAACCAACAAATGGAACTGAGGAAATTCTGTAGAAAAAAAAAGCCAATGGGTTTTTGCACTTTTTTTAATGAGCTTGTATGAGTGCATAACCCTGTACTGCACATTTTTATTTTGCATTTTTCTCATAGACAACTTCTAGATAACTCGGTCCATTGGCTGCTCTTAACTTATTTAGATCTTTCTTAAAATTCTAGCTTTTCTACTCCTGGCAGAATTCTCTGACCTTGGTTACTTAAAACTGACTGGTTGACTGCTCACACTCTGGAGTGACATTTTTACTAATACACAGCCCTTTTTAAATGGGATTTAACTCATTTTTAGTGTTTATAGAAGTGTTATTCATCCCAAACTCATTAGATTTCCTAAATTCCAAATACTTTGATTTTGGATGAATCTAGTGAGGTGCATTAGGTCTGACTCTCTTTCTTTAAAAGACCATCATTTGGAGTTGTCATCATGGCTAAGCAGTTAATAAATCTGACTAGCATCCATGAGGACATAGGTTTGATCCCTGGCCTCACTGAGTGGGTGAAGGATCAGGTGTTGCCATGTAGTGTAGGTCACAGATGTGTCTTGGATATGGTGTTGCTGTGGCTGTGGTGTAGGCCAGGGGCCATAGCTCCAATTCAACCCCTAGCCTGGGAATTTCCATATGCTGCAGGTGTAGCCCTAAAAAGCAGAAAAGCATAAAATAAAATACCATCATTTGGTACCTCACCCATCTTCCTGTGGAGCTGATTTTTTCTGTGAGTCTTTGGGAGGGTGTTTGTCTAAATTGGAGATGGGAAGATATTACTTAATTTCTGGGAAGAAGTTCATGTTTCAAGAGCTGAATCCCATAAACAACTAAGGTAATCTACCACACCGACTAAGTACTTGGACAGAATCCAAAAAATATTCTGTGTGAGAAAAATTATTGTAAAAATGAAGGAAGCATAGGAAGTACACTTTGTGTGTGTGTTTTTTTTTCCTTGCTGGGGTGACATTTCCTTTTTCTATCTAAGTATCCATGTGGTCATCACCATAATTGGGCATCATTGCCTTGGAGCAGTGAGTGTAATGCAATGACTTTCATGATGAGATGACCCTGACTGACTCCAGGTTTCCATGTGAGTCTCTATCCCATTATCAATATTTCATTTTTTCTTTGGAGGAGATAAGCACCTCAAAATGTTTATCAAATCCCAAATTCATAAGAACTTATATGAGAAGAAGACCAATGGGAAATAGAGTGATTCCTAAAGTCCCCATTCCCAAAGAGCTTTCAAAAACTAACAGGCCAAGTCAAATGCTGGGAATCATGAGTTCCTTCCAGGTAACTTCTAAAGGTTTAGAATCAGGATGTGGTGGACAGGACTGAACCAGGATTTACTGTTAAGTAGGAAATCTTGGGGTTTGGAGAGGACCAACGAAAGACAACAAAGGGGCTTGCTTATACTTCATCCCATGCTAATTAATACTTTTATGTTTGTACATCTATATTTATAACAAAACATGGAAGGAAGAGGCCATGATTTATTTATTTATGCCTATGCTATTTTTTTATGAGCTATTTCTGTGAATAGATATTGTTTTGGGATTTTGGGGAAATATGATTAAAAAATGTCTTCCTTGAAGAAATGGTGGTTGATGCCTGGGGTACACACTATGAGAAAGAGACAGCTGGTGAATTTTAGGATATTAAGTGTCTGAGAGACTTCCTAGAGTAGCTGGGATACACACATCCTTACAAGAACAGTTTACTCTTGTTCATTTCATCCCATCTCTATGTGCCCAGCCATGCACCAAGAACAACTCTGCATCTAATGAAAAAAAAAAGTAAAAACCCTCTCTCCTCATGCATGGCAAACCTCTAAAGAAGGATGGACCCAGAATGAAGGTGGTTCTGCTTTGCACAACATCAGCAAACATCAACAGTTGTGATGAAGGTGATCACTTGTGTTGAAGAAAGGCAGAGAAGCCAAAACTAGGGCAAGGATGCTGAGCTCTGGTAGATAATCTTGTTCCAGGATAATATCCTCACTCTGTATCAAACTTGGACTTCATTGTCCTTTAATTTATTCATTTTTATTAAAAAAAATTTGCATTGAGGGTCCATCAGGCACAATCCTCTAAATTGAACACAGTTCAGTTAAAAGATGGTAAACACAGTGGAAATGCTACCTACCCTCTCAGAGATCACCGTGAGCTCCTGGCCCCCTCTGCCCACCACCTCTGTGTTTTCATGGTTCCTCAGTCTGAAAAGTAATGCTCTGAAGACACTTCTGAGAGTAGTTAAATGACAATGCTGTGATCCAGTAACTTTTTCCCTCAGAACTGAGAGTTCTTCCCTTTGCTATATTCTTTAATATTGGGGGCTTATGGATACCTTAGGGAATTTATGGAAAACAAGGCAAGTAAACACATTATGTTAGAGGGATCACAAAGCCCTGCGAACCAATTCATGGACATTTGCAGTAACACTCCAGCCAGGAGGGTCTTCTCAACATCCCCAGGATATATGGTACTCATTTGCTCTGCCGAAATAGTTCTCTATTTGAAGGCAAAGTAACTGCTCAGACTAACAGAAGCAAGGACTCATCTTAAGGGAGAGAATCCTCCAAGGAAGAAAGAAATGATTGCTGTAGAATTATATTCCATTTGATTTAACATAGGCTAACTAACTCCTTCTAAGTATAGTGAGTGTGCAGAAGACCAAAAGATAAGTGGAGTGACCCCTCTTTTAAGGAATTTTCAGGGACACAGGATATAAATAACCTTAAAGTCCAGTAAGACAAAGAACAACATCTAAGACAGCATTTGATACATAGTCTGGGTTCAGTCAATATTTTTGGAGTAAAGAACACAGGGTATGCTGTGTTGAAAGCATCATCTGAATAAATGTCCCTGGTTATTCAGAGAGCAGAGACCTCATACTTGATCAAGACGGGTAACAAGAACTTCAACAAGGGAAAGCCTGGTAACTACATGGTGCAGAATATATGAAATGGAGGAAAGTGAGAAGATGGAAGGGTATTTCAGAGGAAGGAATAGCCTGAACAATGAAGACGAGCCTGAGGTGCATGTCAAAGACCAAAGGAGGTGTTGCCTAAAGAACAGGCTGTGCTGTGCTGCGAAGGAGATTGACCCATTCATTCATGGTCAGAATCTCTTTATATGCTTTTAGAGGAAGAATTCAAAATATTGTGCAAATGCTGCCTTAGTGAAAAATCAGAGCCAAGTCCCATTCTGTGTTTCCTAAGAACCAAGATTCTCATTTTTATATCACAGGAGAAATTTCAATGTTTTGAATCTTAAGAATGAATTTTAACTAACTCTCAAAGGGAGGAGGAAGACAAATAAAAGGAAAAATTTGTTAGCCATGGTGGCCACATCTGAGATAGACCAGGTTGATGTAGCCCAGTTGCATATAAGTCCCTGAAGTTTCTGTTAATAATCCTTCAGGCATTGTTCCATCCCCCAGCCTTCCCACATCAGTTACTGGGAGTGAGGAAAGCACAAAACATTCTCTGGCTGTCATTGTTCTTAAAGTCTCTGCTTTTTCAGTCTGTTCCACGCTGGTGCCTTCATTACCTTTTCAGATTTCCAGAACCAGCAACTCTCACCCTCCTGGTGATGGTTCTCCCTAATAAAATCTACCTTTGTATATTTTAGTCACTCTAAGTGAACATGGTCAGTGTCAATTTAGAGTAACACATCCCAGGGAAATGTAGACTTTAATCCAAATCAAACCTTAAGAAAAACAATCTCCCCAATTAAGACCAAACTTTCTAGAGACCCTCCTAGTGCCCTGAGGGTTGAGAAGCATTATCTCTGAACTACATATAGGCAGAAAGCTCTCAGAAGAGTTATACTTTGAAAGTATGGTTTTGTTATTTGATTTTTATTTTTTAATTTTTTGTCTTTTATTTTATATTATGATTTTTATTTTTTTCCATTATAACTGGTATACAGTGTTCTATCAATTTTCTACTGTATAGCATGGTGACCCAGTTACACATACATGTATACATTCTTTTTTCTCTTTAGAAGACATAGCCAATTCAGATCAAACAAGAAATTATGTTCTGATCTGAGCCGTTTTAGATTTTTTTCCCTGAATCACATGCTGAAAATAACTGCTAATTCTGTATTTTACTAAGTTCATCCACCATTGCTGATATTCATCAATCAAAGGATAATAAATAACCGGGTTCCTTTGCTCTTGACTAACCGAGATATTTTATCTTTCTTCTTTATTTATATTGTGGTTACTATATTTATTAGAAGTTCTTCATCAAATTCTTTTATTATTTGTATGAAAATGTTTGACTAAGACTAAGTTGAATTTGTTTTGACAAAGTTATTCTTATTCCTTTGTTCTTTCCTTTGAATTATCAACAGTAAATGAAGAAAAATACAAAAGCTAACATTGTAAGTTTAAAATATCTATAGCAACATAGAAAAGGCTAGTTGGTGAACACCACACCAAATAACTTGACCTAGCACTTTTTTTCAGCTTTTTCCTGAAAGCTATTCTTTTTGGATCCATAGAAAGTACAGCCATGAATTGGCATCCAGATGGGCTCTAATTCAAGAGATAACCCGGGGGAGGCCCAAGTACCCCAAAGAGATGGAATTATACCTTATCTTGAACAGATGGCAGAACCAGAGACCTGAGATTTCCTAAAATGCAACCAAAAGGAACATTTTGTCTTAGCACAAATGTGTTTAATATCAACATTATTATAGAGAAGCCTCTTCAAAACTTGCTTCAACATTGGCACAGTGTGAGAAAAATTAGAACTCTTTTTAATGCCTGATGCTCAGGTGAAAAAAAAGTGTGCAAAGTGGTCCTTTGAGAGGATAACATTGAACCTAGGCCAGCACCAGGCATATGAATAAACCAATATCATCGCACCCTAATCACTCCAGGATTTGGGTCATGGTCAAATGTAAGCATATTCTTTGAGCCAAATGTTGGGCTTGTGGGGCTCATCATCCTCCACTTCCCTCTGATGCCCAGGGGAGCTCCTGGATGGGGCAGTGGGAGGCCAGGAAAAGTAAGGTCCTGGTTAGAGTCAGGCAGCCCCTCTAATTGTATTGTGCAAAGTATAATTTAGGTTTATCTCTCATTTAGGCAACCAATGATACTTTATTTACTAATATACAAAGAAACATTTTTACACACCCACCTCTATGCCTTTCTCATGCTAACCCTCTGCCCTGCCACATTTTTCCCTCTAATCCATTGAATAGGCTTTTAGAGATCCCATAAGAGACTTTTAAGAATCACAAGAAGTGGGAGTTCCCATTGTGGCTCAGCAAGTTACAAACACTGCTAGGATGCATGAGGATGCAGGTTTGATCCCTTACCTTCCTCAGTGGGTTAAGGATCTGGCATTACTACCAGCTGTGGTATAGGTTGCAGATACAGCTTGGATCTTGCGTTGCTGTGGCTGTGGCATAGGCCAGCCTCTGCATCTCTGATTTGACCCCTAGCTTGGGAACTTACATATGCTGTAGGTAAGGCCCTAAAAAAATGAATCACAGGGCATTATCATGCTCTACAATCAATTCATGCTTTATTTAATATCCATCCCACACACTGGGAATTTTATTTTGGACTGTGTTATTAGATATACTTTACATGTATGATGTATCTGCACAAAGTGATTTCTGAGCTCATAGGTCCAGATAAACTCACACATATTTCTTTACTTGGAGAGCTTCCTTTCAACACTTAGAATAGCTTAGCACACATGTGTATGTGTGTATGTATGTGTGTATGTATGTGTGTGTCTATAGCATAACATATAATCAACACCATATATATATATAAAATCTATATTTATAGAGATATAGAACACATTTTCTTTAATAACAGTAGGTGTACATTACAGGGAAGTCAATTATGCTTAGAATGAAATTTAGCAATTATAACAGTTTAATAATGAAATGTGGTTCTCCTTTTCAGGTTTTGGTGCACTCTGTTCATCCATCCATCATTAGGCTGAGTTTCCCCAGAGATGATATGATGTGACTGCCTGAAGCAAATGAATATTTTCTTTTCTTGGGCAGACCTTTCTGTCTTTCCAAGGTGAGTTGTGCTGGGTATCAGGAATGAAATTGCAAGATTCTCTGTATTGCTCTATTAAGTCTAGAGCCTAGAATGAGAGGTAAGTGACCCGTTCTTGTTTTATTTTCTCTGATGCTTCCCACTGCCCTTGGATACCTCTTAATTCCCTAGATCCCAAACAAAAGGTACACTTGGACTTGTGCCTTCTATTTGTGAGCTTTACCTTATGTGGGGCCATTCCACATGGGAAAGGATAGCTTAATAAAATACTCTCCTAATAGTCACCATGTGTTCTTATAAATATTTTATTTCTCTCAGAAAATTCCCCTTCCCTCCCCAGTTCTTGAAATGTCCACACACAGAGAAGAAAGGAAGAAGCCTGGTATGTGCCAAATCTAGTCTGAATTCTGAGTCTTAGTTATAATGACTTTTATTCTCCTCATTGACCATCTGTTAGGGTTGCTAGGGCATTGCTAAGCTGAAGATTCTGGAGAGGAGTAGGACTTGTTTGGAACAAGGGAGCTAACACATTTATGATGTTTAGCTATTCATTTCATTAGACATGTTCAGGCACAAGTTTATATTCTCTCTCTCTCTCTCTCTGTATATATATAGACATGCAGGAAGGGGATTAGTACTTAGGTGAGGGAGTTCCTGTTGTGGCTCAGTGGGTTAAGAATCTGGCATTGCCTCATGCTGTGGTGTACATTGCAGATGCAGCTCAGATACGGTGTTGCTGTGGCTATGGTGTAGGCTGGCAGCTGCAGCACTGATTTGACCCCTAGCCCAGGAACTTCCATATGCCACAAAAAGAAAAAAAAACATACACAGGTGAGAAAGTTGGAGAGAATGCATATTTCCAAGCCCAGGGGAAATTGTGTGTGTAGTCACTCTATTGCTCCTGATTCATATTTATTTGATATTTATGTCACTATTTTCTAGCTCATAAACATACACATCTCTCTTGACAGTGAGCTTGACTTAAATTCATGCTATGTGAACTTCCCATACTCACAAATTTGGGCATAATCACAGAAAAACTTTCTACTGGGCATGACTGTATGTATTTAACTGGTCATTGGATATTTCAATCAGTTCAGCCATTCAACACAAAGGTCCAGCAAATGCCCCTAATTTGACATTGTTAGTTGTGGGCTATTTTTTTTTCTCCTATATCAACCACTGTGGCTAATTAGGCAGCAGATTTGAATCTTCATGAATTTTTCAGGCTGATACGTGTTCCTTCCCAGGGCTAATTTGCTGTTATCAGAGGAATGACTCTGGCGTACTTTGTTGGTGTTGTCTGACCTTATTTCCTTATTCAGACTGAAATTAGTTGGAGAACTGTGGCTTGGAGGTCATTTGGCAAATCGTCTTTCAGAAAACAAATCTGCTTTAAGGAATCTCCTTTTCTTCCTCTCCTTCATTGCCTACCCTATCCTCTGTTACTGGGAGGCTCTATCAAGAAGTAAAATTCAATGAAATTTTTACCCAGTATTTCAGAATCTTAAAAAAAATTCAGTAGAGAATCTAGTTATAAAACTCATGCACAGGACTGGAATAATTCCATTCTATGAGGTTTTTTTTTTTAATATATTAACAATGAGGGATGTTTGGCATATGTCAGTAAAGGGAAGAATTTTGTGTAAATGAATAAAAAAATATGGAAAACTGCTTTATTACGATTTTTGCTGTAGCCATATTAGGGGTGTCAGAAGAGTATGGGTTTCCAGGGATGGCAAAGTAAGGTTATCCCACTTAAGTGTCTCCTCTTGACACACAGGGAAAGCAGGGTACTAACCCACCCCTTGAAAATTGTTGTTTTCCAATTACAGCTGATCAGTGGTTGGAATTATTAATAAGAATCACACTATTTACATCTGTTGGAAAAGTCATCAGTACTAATTTCCACAAATTGGTTGCAATTTCCAGTAAGAAAATACCAATTATTCATTCACTAAGAATTGTAATGAGTTAGCCCAATGGAGACTGACATGGTAGTAAGAGCAGAAAAGTACTAATCAGGACTTTAATATTATAGATTTATTTTGGAAACACCCAGTACTCAGGACTTTCACCTTAAAATAATATTTTTAAACAAAGACAATGCTCCTTACAAAGCATACATGGAATACCTCAAAAAGAAGACTATTATTCCACCCCCCTTTTTTTCTTTAACAATATTCTTTCCTAATTTTCTATTGGAAAGAGGCAATGTGGTACTTAGCCCCTTTTCTCTCTCATACATAATTAGAGACTCAGAAATGTTAGCCTTCAGCTCGAACAGAAGCTGCTATGTTGGAATACAAAGGGTCTTTTTACTTATGGGTGTACATACTTTTTAATTAAAAATTATTTTATTGCTTTTGTTAAGTAATTAAAATTTACAAAGTGATTTCTCACAAATATTTATTAATATTAAGTTGTTTTTGGCACAAAGCAGTAAATTGCAAGCAATTGCTTTGCCCTGCATGTGTAATTAAAATGACTAAGTAATTATATTTTTTCCTTGAGTATAGTTGACACTATCACATTTTTCTAAGTTTTGGTTCATTTTTATTTCCATTAGTGAATGCTTCATAGAAGCCATGATACAGAGTGTAAGCTGGCAAAGGAGGAAAGCTGCTTCTCTTGCTGAGCTTTTGAGAAATACTAGCAAATATTGTGTGCCATGTTTGCATTATCATACACTTTGTTTTCCTACATGTCTTTCTTCTTCCTTTAATCTACCTGCCCTGCATCTTGCCATTATTATCTGGATGGTTATTTAAACATTTTGCAAATGCATATCTTGCTAAAAATATTTAATTTTATGTAGTTAGACCTTAATTCAAGTTATAACGAATAGGTGGTATGTCTATTCAACTACACCTTTTGCTCTGCTGAGTCCTTACACACCCCATTCTCACTCTCCCTCAGATGTTATCAAATTCCTTGCATTCCTCTTTATCATCAACTAAAGCCCCTTGCTGGTCCCCAGTAAGCAGGCTCTGTGCCATGTGCAGGGACTTTCATGCATATCAACTTACAGTCCTCAACTACTGGAGATCAGGCTGAGTCAAAGTGATCATTCCTTCTCCAAATAAAGGAGAATGGAAAGCAAATGCAGAACAACATATCCAGGAAACATCTCTTATTCTGAACCACAATACAGGATGAAGGGCTGACAATGCAGTGAAGGTTAAATCGTGGTACAGGATCATGCTGAGAAAGGAACCCTTGGTGAATATATCAGATAATATAAAGGCAGAACCCAGGTCTCCAGGCTAAGTGGGGCACTCAGAGGAATAAAACCAGTGTACTGTCTCTTGGAACAACAAAAATGGAGGGAGTGCTCCTGGATACCATTTGAAACAAATCTTTAGTAGCAAGAAAGGCGAGGCTAAACAAAGAATCACCATAACCAAGATTTTTCCTTATGACCAAGATGGAGTGAGAGGGACTAGATTTACCCTTCCACTTGAAACAATCCCCTGAAAAAAAAAGACAAAATTTATAAAACAATGGTTTTTATGAACCTGGATCTCAGACAACAGATAATGATGTCTATGAAAGATGGAAGACAAATGAAGTCAGTCCAACAGTTTCCCAAGCTTACTGCCTTGAGAATAGGAAAAATAAGGAGGGAGAATCGAGACAAAGCTCAGTGGACATCTTGAGTTGATGATGTGCAGTTGGGCATATGAGGGAGTCTAGGAGGCAAGACCGATTGACAGAGAGAAGAGCTTCCCAGAGAGAGAAACCTGGAGATCTGCAGAGGGTGACCCTGAAGGTCCAGGGGGATGCTGACCCATGTATCATGTCAGGAAACTGCTCCAGAATAGGGAAAGAACCTCCACAAAAGGATTACAGGAGAGCATGTCTGGCACTCAGACAGTGTCAGAACAGTGACTATTCTCACTAGCCAGACTGGAAACCTCAACATTTTTCTTTTTCTTGTTTCCTTTTTTCTTTTTCTCTTTTGCTTTTTAGGGCTGCACTTGCAGCATATGGAAGTTCACAGGCATGGGGTGACCTACAGCTGCTGACCTATACTACAGCCACAGCAACACCATATCCTTGACCCACTGCATGAGGGCAGGGATCAAAACCACATCCTCATGGATGCTAGTCAGATTTGCTTCCCCTGTGCCACAACAGGAACTCCTGGAAACTTCAACATTTATGGAACTTTGGTAGAGTACTCAGAGGAGTTTTGCTTTGGTAGTGAAGGAATAATTGCCCTGCTGTTGCCTAAAAACTGAAAAAATACCAAAAGTATCAAATTGTTTCAGGTAATACTATAACACAGATTTTCAGGAAACCTTTTTTTTTTTTTTGGTGAAGTGCATTGAAGAAAAGTCTGCATTGCAGAAAGTCCTGCAGGACTTTGTTTGATTGCTAGTGAGAAATACTGGCCATGAGTGGCCAAGAGAACTCACATACTCCAGCCTATCATCAGCCATAACGAGAATCCCTGAAAATGCCAACCTGCTACAGACAGCTGATTCTGGAAGAAGTTTCATGTTTAAAGATGAGTAATAAACAGAAAGGTACATAAAATCTATCTTTACAAATGATCAAAGGAACAGGAGAGCTAAAAATGAGAAAGTACTAGAGAATTATACATCATGAGAGAAAATGTTACCACAGGTCAGCAGAAAAATGTGAGTGAGAATATCACCAAAATTTTTTAGTAGAAAACAAATGTTTCTATCAAATCAAAATACAAGGTTGAACGACGCAGAGGTGAAAGAAAGCCTGTAAGATAAAGCGTAAGAATGGAATGGAGATTGAACCAGGACTTGAACAGCTTAGAAAAGAAAGAAAAATAACACCATGGCAGAAAGGTCACAAGGGAGCATAGACTCTGAAGAAAACAGACATCAAACAAACAAACAAGATAGAGTTGTTATGATGGAAAATATTGAGAAAAAAGGAAAGTGAACAAAATTAAAAACAGTTGAAATTGTGATAACTCATTGTAGTTTTGATTTACATTTCTCTCATAATTAGCAATATTGAGGATTGTTTCATGTGCCTGTTGGCCATATGTATGTATGTCTTCCTTGTAGAAATGTCTATTTAAATCTTCTCCCCAGCTTTTGATTGGGTTGTTTGTTTTTTTTGACATTGAGCTGAGAGAGCTGTTTGTATATTTTTGAAATCAATCCCCTTATCAATTGCATCATTTGCCAATACTGTCTCCCATTCTGTAGGTTGTCTTTTCATTGCACATCTGAAACTAAACAATTTGTTTAGTTGTGAATCAATTATACTTCAATTAAAAAAATTTAAGCACTACACCTTTTGCTCTGCTGAGTCCTGTACTTCAATTAAAAAATTAAAAAAATAAAATTTACATTCATTATCAAAAAAATAAAGATGAAGGAAGATGAGAATCTTAGTCAATATTTACTTTATTTCTTTCAAGATCCAGTTCAAGATTGGTCTTCTCGGAAATTCTTTTTGACTAACTGCATGCTAAACTTCCTCTATTCTCACAGCACAAATTGGCATAAGTTACAATGCATCTTTCCTCCATTGACTTTTCCTGTTGTTTTTTGTTTGGACAAACACTTTTCTAAAGAATGAGGGTTCATTTTTCTCCTTGCATGTGCTCTTTTGCACTTTGTTAATACTGTGTGAAGACTTTTAGTACAACGCAAAAATTGGAGGAAAAATTTTAAATGGAAATGTCTCAATTCAAGAGTCTCTGGATGCTGACATGGTGGTTCAGTTCTGTTACTAAGAATGCCAGTTAGCCCCAGATTTTCTGTTACCCCTAAGAAGAAAGTGAATAATTAAAAGGGCAAATATTTGATCAGGACATCAGAATATATAAAGTGTTTTTATCCCCCCATTACAAAATATTCTGAGTCAAGATGCAGATTCTGTCAAGAATGCTGAGGTATATGTAATGATTGACCAAAGGGGACCTACTGTATAGCACAAAGAATTCTAGCCAATATTCTGTGATAACCTATAAGGGGGAAGAATATGAGAGAATGGATATGTGTACATGTATAACTGAATCACTTTGTTGTACAGCAGAAATTACCACAACATTGTAAATCAACTGTACTTAAATAAAATTTGAGAAAAGAATGTGGGAGAAGACATAAGGGCACAGGGCTTCTAATGGAAGGCTTACCATTAACCAGCTATGTGCCCTTAGATAAGTCATTCGATCTTTGTTCTGTTGTATCCCTAGACTAGAACAGTTTTTACCTCATCATGGATATTTAAAACTAAGCTTTGAATGAAATAATAGTCTCAGTTTCCTTGTATGTAAATGAAGGGGTGTGCACTACATTTTCTCTAAAAACTGTTTCCACCATGAAAATCTAAAAACTATCTGCTGTTCTCTGATTGGTAAGCATTTATGCTGTGTATTTCAGTTGAGGCAACTCCGGAGATACCTGTTGTTTTTATGGAAGATGTGTTTGTCCCCACATGTGCTGTTTACACTTACCATGTAGATTTTAATGTCCATCCTAACTTGTACAACTTTTGAGAACAGCCAGACAAAAAGTCCAGAGGGCACACTGAAGGATTCTTACAGGAAGCTTATAGCCTGTCTCCTTCGGCTAATTTGCAAAAGCATTTTTTGATTTAAAACAGAAGGAGGGCGAATCCCTGGGAGAAAACTCACATCCGCTAATGTTCCTTCTGCAGTGAGTTATGAGAGGTAGCCCCAGATGGATTATAGATGAAGGTTAAACTTTGAGACACTAATTTGTTGAAAAGGTAAAGATAGTAAAAGAACAAAAAGTGCCCTGAATGCTATGTCTGTGTGTCCTTTTTACCCCATACCCCCTGCATGCCAGTAATTTAAGAATCTCTAAAAGGATTGTGTGCATCTGTAGAAGCAATGACACCCAGATTCCTAAGTAAAGTTTTTCTCCCTTAAAACAATTGAAATAATCATTCCAGTTGGATTCGCCAATTAGGCAAAAATGGACCAACGTTAAAGAGGACATTTCATTTTGAAAGACAGCAAGCTCAATAGAGCTGTATAGGGGCAATGGCATCAAAACTGCCAATGGTATTCTGGAAAAGTATTTTTGTGTACAGTAAACAGAGTGATATTTGTGTCATAGTTCATCAATTTGAAAGTTTCCATTATTTTAAAATTTCTGAAGTCTTTATAACCAATAAAGTCATACAATTGCTGTGGGCCAGGTGAGAATTGAGTTCAGCTGTCATCAAGTACACATATGTGCACCTGGTTATTATTCCTGATGGAGTAACCTCGCAGCCATAGCTTCTCAATATTTCAGTCAATACACATTTTAAGGACCATTTGATGAAGGAATATGCATACTGTTTCTTCTCTGTAAAACTGATAACACCAGCTGGTAAGAAAAAACAAACAAACAAACAAACAAAAAACACCTTCATCTAAACTTGTGGTGTAGGGGGCAATTGTGGTTTGGAAGAAAGTTCCAGATACAATAATGGAGCAGTCTTTTAAGAAATGCCACATCACCAACATGCTTGAGGAAGAGGATACAGAGGATAATAAATGTAATCACTGTATATTTAAAAATATGAAGACTTTAATACATATTTTTATTTTTCCTTTGTTCTTCCCCAATTTTTGCTAATAAGTCATGTATTCATGGAACTATCATTTGGCAGTATTGCCTGAGTTCCTGGTGAAGAAGTTGTGATCCAGTGAACATTGGAGGGTACATCTTAAAAAATAAATCTTTATGAGATCCTTCAAAAAGTGTTTCTCTAAAACAAGATAAATATATTAATGGTCCCATTTAATGGTCTCTGTACCCACAGCTTTTGCAAAGTGATTTTGTAAGAAGAATCAGGAAACTACTTCTTTACCCCATGCACCTGGGCTGGGCTTGTGATTGACCTTGGCCAAATAAATTAGCTGGCAGTGATGGTGTGCTACTTCTGAAACTAGGCCTTAAGAGATCTTGCACACTTAAGAGCTCTCTCAGAATAATACCCTCATCATACAGTCAAACCTGAAGGAGGGTAAAAGGCCATGTGGAGGAGAGTCTAGTTGTCCTATCAAGTGTATTCTGGATTACCCTTTAGCCAGCCAGTGTTTAGGTATGTGAGATAACTCAACCAAGATCAGCAGAGTTAGCTTACCTTACATATAGTTGACTAAAGATTTATGATTTAGCACAACCAAGAACAGAATTGCCCACTGACCCATAGACTCCTGAACAATTAAAAATACTTACCATTTTAAGCCTCTGACATATGAGGTGATTTGTTACACAGCAATAGCTCACTGATACATGAGGGGCAGCACATGTTTCTCACATAAAATCAGGTCATCCTTAAGTTCACATTAAGATACTTTTTCTGTGTTTGGAGATTTGGGAAGGTGTTTTGGAGATTTTTGAATCCCACATATCTATCTATTTCTGCATTTCCCAGGAGTAGAAGCACTGAAATTCTATATGACAGGCTGCTCTTGAGATATTTTCAACTTAGTTGGAATCAGGATTTGCCAGAAATGTTGTGAGACAGCTTGTTTAAGTGAGATTTCCTGCTCTGTTTCTTTTTTTAAAAGAGAGATAAAGAAGAAAAAAATATGATTTTTGGATGGAGTTCATCTGTTCTCGACCAAGAGGAACCAATGTGTAAGGCTCTTCAAGTTCTTTAGAAACTTTGGTGAAGTCTTAATCCACCTGAGAATCTTTAAGGCTGAATATGTGAAGTGTGATTCTAAATTAATAACACTGACATTGCAAATTACTCCCACAAATCAATTTCTCACTCCTCAAAAATTTTCTGTTTACAGATTGATCTTCTGTGGCTTTTTTTAAAAAAAGATTTAGCTGAATATGTTCTTTTACTATCTTGCTTATAAATTACCTGATGATTATCTTTCTTTCTTTTCAAGCCTCACACTGAAAGGTGAGTTTTAGACACCTTACAATTTGGTTAATATTTTATATTTCAATTTTCCAATTCAAACCATGAAACCAGAGAAGGGTATGAATAAAACTTAAGCTATAGGTGCACATTTAGAAAAAAGAAAGAGCAAAGGATGAATATGTATGAAACATTTAAAATGCCATATTTATGAGGAGAGGAAAAATATTGGAGCCTTGCTTTCCCTTTACATATTTTCAAAACACCACATGGGACTGAATGGGACCAAGTGAAAAGTATAACATTTGTTGAGTGTGGCGGGCAAGCATTTGAGTGCGGTGGTAGAAAGTTGGCAACATGAATTGTGTGGAGCTTGTGGGCAAGAAGACATACTGAGGCCTTACGATTAAGGGAAGACTTGGGTTCTCCAGGCTACTGTTTAACAAGACATTTGGCAGGATGCTTGCCCTCTCTGTGTGTCAATTTATTTCATCCTAGAGGCCAAGAGTGACAAGGCCACCAGTTGCCTCTCAGGAGGCCAGGGCATCAGTTTGCTTTTGCATCTGCAGCCTCCATATTGCCTCTGTGCCAGCTCTGGACCTGAATCAAATCCCAGTGGTGGTGACAGCAGTGCCACTTTATGGCAGCCTTCTGTGAAATGGAGGAAAGGGCTGTAGGAAAGTGTCAACTGGAGGGATTTTAATTCAGCTGGCGATCATTTAATTCATTCTGTGCTCAGGCCTGCATTAGGCCCTGAGTGGTTGACATAGGAAATGGAGGAGAGAGAGAGGATGCCCTCTTTGAGCCCCCAACAATCTGACATGTTGGTGCCCAAACCATGAAAAAAAATCCATGAGCTCAGGAGATGTTAACCGAGGAATTAGTGTTCATGAAGAAGGTTCTGGTTAAATAAGGTATAAGCAGCTGCTATTTGCTATTATTTGGGATTCCATTCAGCAGTAAACATGAATAATGTAAATCCATGTGTTATCATAGAAGAGTTTCAAATTTAGTTGAGTTAAAAAAATAACTTCAAGTTATAAGTCAACTAAACAAATTTATATATATTTCTATCTTAGAAAGATAAAAAATTACAGAAAAGAATAGAGTGGTATGAAGAAAATAGTTACTTCTATGAAAGCACTGGGATGTGGCAGGAGGTGGTGGGTCTTGTAAAGAAGTATTTTTGTATCTCATTATTATAACATGTTTATAGACTAGTTGAATTAAACAAATTAAAAATCATTTAAATAAGTGAATTATGGACTTAAATAAATAAGACATTTATCAGCATTACCCCTTCCCCATCATACCTATATAAAATAAAAGTATTCACTTTTAGAGTCCTTATTTTCTTCTGAAGAGTTAAGATTCCTAGATATGGTTTATGTTTTGACAAAATACCCTCTTTTCTTGATTTCCATAAATTTTTTCTGTTTCTCCTTCCTTTTCCTGATGTCTCTTCTTCCTTCTCAATTCCATTACTGTTCTTATTCCCTAAGGTTTGTCTTCAGCCTCCTCTCTTCTTTTCTGGGACCTTCTACCCACTTCCCACAGAATGAACCAAAGATAACCTCGAGCAGAATGACTTGCTTTTTTTAAAAAAAAATATTTTATTGAAGTATAGTTCATTTACAATATTGTGTTAATTTATGCAGTACAGCAAAGTGTTTCATGTATATATACATATATATGTATATACACACACGTATATTCTTTTTCATATTATTTTCTGTTATGGTTTATTATAGGACATAGAATATACTTCCCTGTGCTCTACAGGACCTTGTTGTTTATCCATTTTATATATAATAATTTGCATCTGCTAATTCCAAACTCCTAATCCACCCCTCCCCCACTCTCCTTCCCCCTTGACAACCACAAGTCTGTTCTCTATGTCTATAAGTCTGTTTCTGTTTCATATATAAGTTCATTTGTGTCATCAGAATGAACTTTCTTGACCTGTTTCCAGCTTCCTTTTTCCTACTCTGTTGGGCATTTCCTCACACATGTTCTCCCACTATTTTCGGCTCAGTTTTCTAAACCTAAATTTATTTTCCCCCTTCTCATAATGGGCAACTTCTTGATTTCTATCCAACTTCTTGATTTCTATCAAAGACTTTGCCATTTTTCAGTCTCCCAGACTTAGGAACCTAGTTTACTCTGTAATTCCCCCTTTTTTATTTTCCTTACAATCCACAGCTTCCCATCCATTTTTTTTCCGATGTCTTTTTCATCTATGATTTCTGCCCTTCCTTATTAGATTCTCTCAACTAAAAGCATAACCAAAAGCAAAGTGAAAAATTAAGCTACTTCTTTTATCAACTTATGGCCTAAAAATGTTTATTTCTCTACTTCTTTTGTCTAATATACAATGATTTTTGGTTTAATTTTGCGTGGTTACTACTCATGCTCTGTTCCAGACACTAATCTAGGAGGGGGGAATGTGGCATACATATTTCAGATAATGCCTTCCCTTTGTGTGACCTAGATTCAAAGCAGGGAAATCAATACTAAATAGTAAGCAAGTAATTAAGATGGTTTCTGAGTAATAAATGCTATAAGAAAAAAAAATAATGCAGGGTGATATGACAGAAAGAGCCTGGGATGAAATTTAATTAGAAAGGCTAGGAAAGCTCTGTTTGAAGTGCTAATATTTGAGTTGAGAACTGAATGTCAAAAGAGGCTATCTATCAGGATATATGGAGGTAGAGGGTCCCAGGGTGGGATTACTCCAAGATCAGATATGCTGGATAGACATGAACTTGGTATGCTTGAGGAATCACCAGATGCTTGTCAAGAATGATGACAAGCACACTGGGTTCCATTGAATAGCATGGGCCACAAATTGGTTGACAATTTGGAATCTAGGACAACACTATTTAGAGGGAGTAAAATTGGTTTAGAAGGAAATTTCATAAGTGCCCCCTCCATTGTCATGCATTGATGGGCAAGTGGCCTTTTCTTACCACCCAGACTGTGATAAGCCCCTCCAAAACTCTCCTTCTGCCCCTACCACACACATGTTTCTATGGAGGAGCATTAAGTCAGATGGATAAGCAGGGAAAAGAAGCAGGAGTTGACCAGGGAAGGGAAAAGCAAAGTGAATCAACAACATTTTCCTAGTCAGTTTTCAAAGGCATTTGTCTATGCGAGAATGAGATGTTTGATATTCTGGTTGAGTAAGTTCTTGATTCCAGGTCATCAATTATGATAATAGAACAAATCAGAAAGTTTCCAGCAAACAGAAATTCTTCATTTCCTGGCTCCTACTCAAGTTTATTGATTGGGCTATTGGGTAAAACAATAAATTTCATGTAGAATTGCTAGAAAAGATTTTGGCTGGGTTCTTTGCCCATTCCAATCTCAAAAAAGGTTCAAGGTACTAGTGACAATTTGAATCATTTCTTCCCCCTCATAGATAAAACTGTCTTCACCTTTGTCATGGGAGAAATGGCCACCATGTAGAGCCATATATATTATATATTGAACCGAGAATATCTACAACCTAATTTTCTTCCAAAACATTCCTTACACTCATCTTCTAAAATTGCTAATCTTTAGAGCTCTGTTCCTTGAAGTTATATAATAAAATTTCTCTTTCAAATAAATATTTCCAGGAGAGGAGGGAGGGCTCTGGTGGTATGACTCACTCATTATTCAAAATAGGTTGGTATTAATGTTTATAATTATATACCTGAAGAGACAGTACTTTGTTGAGTCCAAAGACCTAAGTTCAAGGCCCAGTTTCTCTTCTTACTAACTGTGTGATTTGCAAATTTTAATTTGTTACACCGTAGTTTCATCCTCTGCTACACTTAAACATCACCTGATGTTTAAATGAGTATGTGTTGCAGTTTTGTAAATGTTAAAACACCAAGCAAATGAGAACTGTTGTACTGATATCAATTGATTAGTAGAGATTTGTTTATAATATTGATTTCATCATTACTTTGGAAGGCACAGTACTGGAACTTTGAAAGGATTTATAATAGAAAATCCTATGGCCTCTGTTGGGTAAACTTGGAGTATAAAAAGAACACTACTTAGTGGTTATTTACTCTATGTTGGAGGAGGGCCTAAATGCCTTACATATCTTCTTATTTCATCCTCACTTCCTCTCAATAACCTTATGAGGTGGTTACAATCTAAACACAGTAAGAAATTAGAGTTATATAAGTTAACGTACTTCCTTAAGGTCATATATTAGTAATTAGCAGAGGTCTTCAAAGCTCAAGTGTTTAGGCATTCAGTAACCCTGTCTCACACTCATGACAGTGAACCAGTGTTGGGTTTTAGAAGGAAGTCGGTTTCAAAATCTGAGAATTTATAGTTCAAATTAAATGTCTTTAACACCACCAAATCAGCTTTATAGCCAATGCCAAAGGGAAACTCTCTAGGCAGAATAGAAAAGGACACAACTAGAAAAAATAAAATAATATAGACAGACAGATAGACAATTACCTTAAGTGTAAATGGACTAAATGCTCCAACCAAAAGACATAGACTGGCTGAATGGATACAAAAACAAGATCCATATATTCACTGGAATATTACTCAGCAAAGAAAATAATGAAATAATACCATTTGTGGCAACATGGATGAACCTAGAGATTATCATACCAAGTGAAGTTAGTCAGACGGTAAAAAACAAACATCATTTGATATCATTTATACGTGGAATCTAAAAATGGATACAAATGAACTTACTGAAGAACAGAAAGAGACTCACAGACTTTGAAAACAAATCTGTGGTTACCAAAGGGGACAGGCAGGGATGGGTAAGGGATGACCTGGGGGCTTGGGATTGGCATATGCACACTGTGGTTTATAGAAAAACTGGCCAACAGGGACCTGCTGTATAGCATAGGGAACTCAGTATTTTGTGATGATCTAAATGGGAAAATAATCTGAAAAATAATAGACGCATGTATATATAAAACTTAATCTCTTTGTTATACAACAGAAATCATCATACCATTGTAAATCAATTATTACTGCAATAAACTTTTAAAATAAAAATAATGCATCCATTGAGGAGATGTGTTTTAGGAAAAGGGTGCTTGTTTGGAGAACAAATTTGCTCATATTCTTCCCAGTTTATCTGGCAGGTATCACTTTGTAAATGTGCACGATTTTTTTTTCAGACCCCAATATTCTTCTTTAATGTATATTTAGTAATGAGAAGAAAGGGCACCTCACAATCTCCACATTCTTCCCAATAAAATTTTCTCTTTCTCCATTCTGTGACTTTTACCCGAAGGAAAAGTATCATGATCTTTTTCACCTTCCTTATCTCGCATCTGTCCCATAATTACCTGGTTTTATCTTTGAACCATTACATCATACTTCCAACACTCTAACCTTCCACTTACAATACAGTAATTTCACTAAGAGTAAGAAATGGCAAGAGAAAAGAAGGTTGACCTGTGTTGCAATAAAGGATTCTGGGCAAATTATGGAGACCTAACTGGAAGCTACAGCAGAGATGATGGAATACAAGGTAGCACCCTCTCTTTTGTGAATGGAGATTTCTTTTTATTGCAGTACTACTTGGTCATGGTTTTAATTATTTCATGTGACTTTTTTATTTTCCAAATAATAATTCCAAATACTTTAAGATGAAGGTCATGTGTTGAGTTTCTATGCATTTCTTCCATTGCCTAGGCAAGGTTTGGTGGAAAAGTATTCATTCCTTAGTAAATTATGATGAATGAATTTCAATACATACTTGTGTGAATGAATGAATTCCTTTCCTTGTGACAGCATCGTGGCATGACATTTCTAATTTTTCCTATGGCATTTCAGTTGGCTTAGTGATTTTCTATTGGACATGTATGGCACAAATGATTTCTGTATCTCTCAACCATCATTTAAAAAGTTAAATTTAGGGATCAGAATGATTGTCTGTTTGCATAAACATCTTTCCTTTCCTCCACAAAACTTAGCCTCTTGCCTTCTCCTACCTATGCCTGAAAATCTGCCCTCTCTTACTAATAAAAATGACTGAAAAGCATCTTGAAAATACAAAGTGCCATATAAATGCTAACTGAAGCAATAATAAAACAGTCATAATAACTGTTTGCTGATAAACATCGTCTTCAAGCCCAGGGGAGACATTTTTCAGGGGAAATCAAGATAGGACCTGTGCTTGTCCTTGGGCCATGACTAGTACTGAATCATACTTTTTCCCTCCATTTGGACACCATCATTTGCAATGGTCTTGAAACAGAATGGGTGTGTAAAATTATTCTCATCACCCACATTGTAGAAAGTAATGTATAGCCAAGTCAGGGTTACCTCACTCAAGCTGATTATTTAGAAAATAAATGGACTTGGGCATGTGCAAGGACTCTTCAGCTCTGGGCAGCCTCAGCTCAGCCCCTGATGTAGCTTCAGCATTCACGCCGGTTTTGTTCAGCTCTGAGCCAAGTTGTAATAAAGGACCCGGAGGTTTTATCAGCCAATATGGTTTCATTTGAGAAGCTTTGTTGAGTCTCCTTGCCATGGACCTTTTCTGTGATTCTATACCCCTTTCTCTAATAAAAATATGAAAGTGAGGACAGAAAGCATGGGCTTAGGGCAGAGTTCAATGGAATATTGAGAGAAGAAAGGGATTCATGATGTAAAATGCAGACCTATAAGTGCATACCTATAAGAGATACAGGGGTTATTCTTTGAGAAACAGTCACCCCCATTTCCCTGCAAGGGAGAGAGGAGGCATAGGGTGCACCCTGGGCTTTGACAACAGAAGGAGAGGAAACCTACATGAAAAAGAGAAGCCCAGGTGTGATGAAGACAGTGTTGTCTATACTGATTTTCTATGAATGATGTCTCCTCCCAATGGATGTTTACAAACAGATCATTCTCACTCTCCTATTTCACAGCTCAGTTCTCATAGTACTCCTTCATCAACCCTTCATATCTCTGCAGATTCCAACTGGACATGACTTTTTCATGGCTGTCACTCCACTCTACCTGGATGTCCCTCTTGCGACTCACTCTTTTTTTTTTTTTGTCTTTTGTCCTTTTAGGGCCATACTTGCAGCATATGGAGGTTCAGCTGCTGGTCTACCCCACAGCCACAGCAATACCAGGTCTGAGCCATGTCTGTGACCTACACCACAGCTCACAACAACACCGGACCCTTAACTCACTGAGCAATGCCAGGGATCGAACCCGCAACCTCATGGTTCCTAGTCAGATTCATTTCCGCTGTGCCATGACGGGAACTCTACAACACACTCTTTATCCAAAGGAACTCAATACCTTCAGCTCCTCTGACCTTGTTTCTTCCCTGACTTCTTTCCTGCCGTGACTTGTGTTACCATTCCCTGTCATGTAGTCATACTCTAGCTGTCATTCTTAATTCCTTTCCCCTTTCTTGCTGCCTACTTCCCACATTCAGCTTGGACCAAAACTTTTGATTCATCCCCTCCTTTCCTTTCTCAGTGTTACTCCCAAATATCAACACTTTGAGATAAAAATACATGGCATGATCTGAGCTGAATTTACCCCAGGTCTATAGGTTAGGAAGAGAGACTACTGTGATGTTGGGGTCTTACTCTTGGGAAAAGAAGTCTCGGAAAGAAGATGAGCTTAAGTGAAGTGCTTTTAGAGATATAAAGGCAGAAAACAGACAATCATTTATTATACATATGTTTCAGGCCCGAGATTCAACATATATGGATTTTAAAAATATATTAACATTTATGACTTTCAGTTGTTTATCATTTTGCAACCCCCTCATCTATTCCATTGAAATATTATCAGTTTAATCCTCATAAGGAAAGGGCTTGAGTGCTTCTTTCACTGATAGTAACAAAGTGGGCTGCTGGAAGGACAATGAAGTTTGCATGCCAGTCTTAGGGGGAAGAATCCCTATGTGACAGAGTAGGTTGTGGCAGCTACCATAAATAGGGAAGAGTAGCAGCAACCTGTATTTCTGTCTTCCTAACTTTCCTGCCCCCAGCAAGAAACACACAGAACAAAGACAAGGCCCATAGGATTATTAGGACAAAATTATTATGTATAAGACACTTTATATACACTCTCTATTGTGCATTTTAATTCTTCATTTAGGCACATTTATTTCCCTATTATAGATAAGGAAACCATGGATTGTGGTTTGACACCTACTATTTTATTATGGGTAGTGTCCCTTCCCATATTTTTATTTCTATTAGTTTTTTTATCTGGTGAGGCTATAATTCATTTCGCCCTGCTTGTCCTGTTCTGAGACTAGACATGCTGACCAATCAAAATACTCCATTACTCTGGTGAGGAGTCCAGAATAGCCTTATTACCCAGATGATCAAAGGAATTTCTCAGGGAGTGATGGAGAAACTTTAAAGAGTGGCTGTCTCTCTTTCTGAGGGATGAGTAAGCAGGGCCATGCAGGCTCAGTAATTCCCATGATCATCTTTGCTTCCATGTGGAGTGAACTTTCTGAGAATATAACTGGCAAAAAACAGAGCCAGGAGACATGATGGAAACAATGACAGAGATGAAAGCAATGACGGAGCTCCTTAAAGATTTCATGACTTGGTTTCCCTCAGGCCTTTACCTGAACATCGCCTTTACCCAAACAAACAAACACCAAGTTCTGCTCTCCTGTCCAACCTTGTGCTATTCCTCTACATAGCAGTTAGCACCATCTATTATGTTACATATTTAGAAATTGTCTGCTTTGCTCACCATTGTATCTTCAGCACCTAGAACAGCTCTTAACCCCAAATAGAACCTCAGGCAATATTTGTGGAATGAATACATGAATCATTTGAACTACTGGATCCAGTTCTGACTAAATCAGTCCCCAGCCCTTCGATTTCCCAGTCACAAAGGATGATAGAGTCCCCTTTTTACACATGAAAGCTAGACCTGAATTGTTGTCACTTGGGAAACAAGAGCCCTGGCAGGAAGGTACCATGCCCACAGTCCCACAGCTGGTCTGTAATAGGGCCAGGGGTGAACCCAGGTCTCACAGAAATGGAACCTCTGCTATTCTAGATGCCAGTGTTCTCCTGGGGTGTGATCCATTTACTCCCTAACATTTCAGCCTGAGGGACTTTGAGAAGTCATTTTCTCCTAGCAGCTGAGACATTGGGCAGCGAGGAAGTGGAAAGGTTCAAAAACTGGAAATAGGAGCCTGAAAATAACTACTTTGGGAAGGAGCTGAATGCAATGATTTTCTATGATTTCCTTTCATCCAAACTGGCAAATTAATTCATGCTTTCACCAGGCCAATCATCTTTATGGAGGCATTTTATGATTTATTTAGGTTCCTCTAAGCATCAGCTGAGTCTTAGTCTGAAAAAAAAAAAAAAAAACAAACACACAAACAAAATCCACAGATCCCTGAGGCCAGGCAAGCCTTGCAATGACCAAGTAAAAACTTTTAACTCCTCCCTGGGGTTAGGGGAGGATGCAGGCATGGTATACCCTTGCTGAAACTGGGGTTATGTGGCAATAGATAGATTATTCCATCTGTGTTTGAAATAAAATATACGGCTAAACTAAATTTTAGTTATGGATATTGATTTTATTGACTAAAACCTCTTCTGTACAAACTCCTTGGTTTGTCTACAGAAATGTTATCATTTTACCAGGGCAAATGTTATCATTTTACCAGGGGTGAGGCCTAGAGGCCCCTGCACTGAATGAGTAAAGAAAGCTGAAGACTACTCCTGAGAAGTGCTGTGCAGAAATAAGACATTCTTCGTCTGTCTTTAATGTCCCACAATTATCCCCTCTCCAGTTTTTCTTCTCCCTCAGGCTTCATGCTCCCCATTCTGTACTTGCTCTCAGATCTCTCACTTATAACCATGTAGAAGTGTCCAAAATCAGTCTCAACCACAGCTCTTCCAAGAGAAATGAACACTTTGATCACAAAGGCGGACTCTGCTGAAGCTAAAAGTAAGCGTTCTAATAGGGGAAGTATAGACATAGTGATCAACTGGGGGATAATGGGAATCCCCAAAATGATCACATCTTGACTCTTCTTATGCAGGCAGATTTCAATCAATTCATTTCAATATATGTGGAAATTCAAATGGGACTAGGGAACAGTATTTCAGCCATTTTGATACACATGAGTATTTTGGCTTTCAGGTGCTTTGAATGCAACTTGAAGCTATGGAAGGGCATTGCTTATTTGTGAGTGGGGTAGATAAGTGGGCTGAGAAGGAAGGGCTCTTTCAGGACAAGGCACTGTGTGTTGCTGGAAGTCAGGAGTGGGAAGTTCTGACCTCACCCTATCAAGGGGAGAAGCAGTCTACCCTCCTGCTAGAGACTTGCCCCAGTATGTGGACAGCTCAAGGGACAGTGAGTCTCCTATGGTTTTGATTCCTAATCTCCAATGGCTTTTCTCTGGATTCATCCTAACAGACTCCTTCCAGAACCACACTTTCAGTCATCACACCCAGACACATACTCTCTGCCATAGCTGCTATATAGGGCTTCTCCCCATTACTCCTGCTGCCCCTTGATTACCTGTACCATTTTTCCTTGAAATATAAAACTTTTTTAAATCTCCACACATGTCTACCATCAACCTTGCTAGGTATTTAACCTCTCTAGCTTTAATCCTTTAACATAATAAAAGGAAATACTAATAGGTGCAGCCTGCTGTGTAGATATTTTAAGAGGATTGAATGCATTCATACAAGTAGATAAGTTAAGACTTCCTACAGCACCTCACCAACAAATGGTAGCCCTTGTGGCAAGGATTGTGACTGTGTATAAAAGTTGAGACCCAAGGGAAATTCTATCTCTCTTTCTTTACCTTCTACACACATTCTTCTTAACCACCCTATCATTGCTGGGGGTAGGACGGTGTGGGTTAGAGCCTAGAGTATATGTAATGTCAGCTTTTCTTAATAGACAGGTTGTTATACCAAGTTTTTACTTTTCCCCCGTTTGCCTTTTCCTTAGTGGGTAAAATCTTGTCCCTTGGGGAAATCAAGCCACAACTCTCCATTTCTCTTCCATCTTCTTCAAGCAAAGATTTGAGTATATAACCTAGGTCATGAACTGCTCTGTAAAGCTGACAACTTTGTCTTTCTCTATTACTTCAGGCATGCCTGAACCTACCAACTGCCCCAGCTTTAGGGATAGGAAGGGGCACAGGAGGAGTTCTCTGAAACTTCCTGACTAAGCAGCATTCTTTCATCTATCTTTCGCCAAAGAGACCTACGCTGAGATCTCAGGTGCTACCTCAGCCATAAATTCATGGGTAATTTTACACATATTGTGAAATTGTTCCTTGTGTGTCTAACTCCCTGACAATTCAGTGAGAGGATGGGCCTCATCTAAGGATACATGTTGTGCTGTCTTAATAATTCTTATTGACCATTTTTGTGTGTGTGTGTGTGCGATACTGCCAAGACCTGAAGCTCATCTAAGTCCTCCTACCTCCACCCTTATCCTTTGTACCATTACTATTTCAAATACTACTACAAATACTATTACAAATCATACTTTCTTCTGCCCAAGGAAATAAAGATCCTTGATTTGTATCTTAAATTTATCATTCTGGTGACAGTATGGATTTAAGTAGAGAAATAAAAATCTAAATGATAAATGATGATAGTGTGGAGACTGAGAGGAGAAAACCAAATTAAGAGGTAACAGAGATGAAATGGACAGTGATGAGAACATGAGGAAGTGCTGTGTGAGAGAGGGGGTTATACTTGAGATAGATGAGGTAGTACTTGTCAAATATAGGACATGATCGTATTTTGGAGAGAATATCACAAGCCATTTAAGAGTACTAGACCTATGAAGTTCCCTGGTGGCCTAGCAGTTAAAGATATAGTATTGTCACTTCTGTGGCTCAGGTCTTTGCTGTGGAAGGACTTCAATTTCTGACCTGGGAACTTCCACATGCTGCAGACATAGCCAAGAAAAAGGGGGGGGGTTTCTAGACATATAGTGTAAATCAAGTGTAGATCAGTGGTATGTAGATCAAGTGTAGGTCAGACGTTGAAATAAGTGCCTCTCTGCAACATTGTAACGCCCCAGGCAACATGTTGTGCTGTCTTAATCATGCAAAATGTACATGTTTTACAACTTGTACATTCCTTTGTTTGCATTAAAAATTATTTGATAAAATAATTCACATTCATACATTAGTAACCAGTAATAACCAATATTAGTTTTCCTCTCCCTGCAGTGATTTAGACACATGAGTTCAAATAAGAAAATTGAATTCCAGTGGTAGAAATATTCTATTTCACCTATTATGGCAGTGTTAAAATTTTTAAATGCTGATCCCTAAATGTGGCTGTGTATGTGTTTATATATATGTGTGTATATGTATGTGTAGATATAAAACTTTTGTAATATCTCACCATTGTACACGAAGGTGTCACACTCATTTTTAATTGTAGGGCAAGCCTTGTTGAACATTCTCATATGCATCATTGCCTTTGTGCTCACTAAGTTGGCAAGCAAATCTGTTTCTTTCTATCTTTTTCCTTTCCTATGTATTTATTTATTTCTGGAAGATTGGTTCTAAATCATGGCTGTGCTGATAATACACTTCTGATTAAATATTCAGTGCTCTTTACTTTCTTGGCAAATATCATACTTTGGAGGTAATTTAAATGTAATATGTAACCTGATGAAATAACTCTGATAAATTTGTATTTTCTTTTAATTTATTAGGAAGCTATTGATTTCTTGATTGGTCAATATCATCATTTATTAAGTTGAAGTTATTGTTCATCAGTCAACTATGACCTTCCAAATTAAACCATTTAAAAAAGAACTATAGATATGTCCACACACACACTTTCTTGAGCTTTAGTTTATTAGCCATGGGTTGAGGTGGAATTCATCTTTAGCCTTATGAACCAGAAATATTTATTCAGTGTGTTTGCTGAATTCATAGATCACCTTGCTCAATATTAACAATCTTTGCTTGTGAAGAATGTTTCATGGGACGGCCTTCGAACACATTGCTAACATTGTGTGTTAAGGGCCTGGGGCTGGTTCTAGCCTCCTGTGGGTGTGTGACAGGCAGATTCCTATTTCCTATCATTTGACAAATTTGCACAGGCTTTTCCATCCCAAAGCATCTTTCCCTTGCCTGATAGTTATGTTGCCAGAAAGTGTCAGAGATTCATATATGTAAGGAGACCCCACCCTGAGATAATCATTTTGAAGCTTCCACTCAGTGCTGGAATTCTCTCTATATTTCCCTAACAGATCTTATTATAAGAAGGTTCTTATTTGTATTCGACCTGATTTTTTTTTTTTTACCTATAACTTCTATGCAGTACTGATATTGTACCTTCCAGACCATGTTCCCTTCTGATATTTAAACATTACTTTACTACCATGTAATTCCACCATGGGACCACTATTTCTTGGGATTTTTTCCCCTTAGGTCCTCCTTCAAAAAGCAAACAGATATGTGAGGACTGGATATCTTTCTGCGAAAAGTGTAAAGTCATAAGAAATTAAGAATGGTTTTCCAGAGAGACGTAGCTTTCCTCATTCTTGACAACTGTAGCATTGAAGGAAAGGAGGATGTGATAATATTGCTCCAGCCCGGTTATAAGAATTTACTAATCACCACTGTCCCCATATCCCGATAACAAAGTGGCCCCATTTGGAAAAGTAGGGACACTATCACTCTTTGACATGCGATAGAACATAACATATTCAGGTCCATGAAACTAGCCATGTAAATGATGAAAAAAATCAGCTTCAATGATTCTCTAACAGTGAAATACTATAAATATTTCATTGACATGTAAACTAAAAACAAAGGTAATATATGAACATTCTCTTATGAAGGTACACACAAATCTTACCTTGCCAAGTAGGTTTTCAGCTTATTTTGGTAAGGATGTGGTGCTGAACCATGAGATGACATTATGTGACCCATGACTACTCTCACATTGCTACTTCTACATTACTATGCTATAAATGTGATTATGGACAATAATGACAACAAAAATGAAAGAATGCACAGTACTGTGTAGAGTGCATTTTATAATGGAAATGGAGAGTTTACTGATGACTTGAGAAAAAGAGAGCGGAACTCCAGCATCATCACTACCAGCATCATCTGCATCATCCCCTTCACTACCGACATAGTTGCATGCTGTCAGAGAAAAAAAAAATAGTTCAGAAAACTGCACCCCAGTGCTCATAGCAGTACTATTTACAATAGCCAAGATATGGAAGCAACCAAAGTGTCCATCAGCAGAAGAATGGATAAACAAGATGTGGTATGTATATAAAATAAATATTACTCGTTCATAAAAAGAATGAAATTTGCTATGGAAACTTTTATACAACTATTTATTTACACTAATATGCATTAGAAATATTAAAGTAATTTTTTTCTAATACTGCCAAAAAAGAAGCCCTCCAAGGTAAGATTATTATTTCCATTTTACAAAGAAACCATCAAGGCCCAAAGATGTTAAGCAATGTTACCAAGAGAACACAGCTCTAAGTACATGTGGTTATGATCTGAAAACTTAGCATCCTTCCACCATTATCATTCTGCCCCATTTTGGGAACTTTCAACTGAAGTTGGCTGAATGATTAAAAAATTAAGGATTAGGCTGAGAATTTGAGGTAGGGCACTGACTATGGCTTATATGCATCCGTTTAGGATAGGAACCAACTTTGCAGTGTAGAACATTTTTAATTTTCATTGAATTTTTGTTTCATAAAATATACAACCCTATCAGTTATGTACATATTCCATAAAGAAAACAGTTTTTTAAATGCATATTTGATATTTTAAATTGGGAGTATGATCACTCTTATTTGTTAGAACTATTATACTCACTACCCTGCTATTCCCCTTCCTTTGCAACAGGGAGAAAGCTTGTTTAAGGCCATGTGATTCAGGGTGCATCAAGGGGACAATATTCTTATTACTCAAAATTTAAAAGCTATAATTTCAGGAGACTTAACTTCATGGATTTTCTAATACAGTAAAATTAAATAAAAATGCCCCAAATGCAGCTGATATAACCCATTCATGTGCAATTAGCAAATATTAAATAGAAACTTTAATATTAGCATTATTCTTTACACCCCAGTGAGTATGATATTATTTAAATTGATATGACATAAGAGAATATAAATAATTCCTAAATGTAGATTTAAACTGGAATTTCATTCAGAGTTTGAAATCAGTATGTATTATCAATTCCCTATTTCCCAGTGTATCATCTATTACCAGCCTGAAGGTTTTTTTCAAAGAGATTAAATTAGCATTAGGGCAATGATAAACATTATAAATAAACACAAAAAATGCTATTCTGAAAATCAAGTTGAGAAGAAAGTAAATCAATTGGTGTGGCATCACGTTCCATCTTCCCTAGAAGAGCTCAGACATGGTTCTAAGCATAAGTAATCTTCTATAACTTCTTTGGCAATTAAGAAGGAAATATATTAAAACCTGAAAGTATAATTTCATTGTCGACTATTCTTGCTACACAAACAAGATTCAGAAATAGCTGTGGCATGAGGGCAATTCTGATTCACTTCACATCACTAGTTGGTCAAGGCAGGGCAAGCAGTTTCTTGAAATCTCAGAGTGGTGCTCTGGGTCTTTGGGCTTCCTTTGAATCCTCTGGGAGAGAAAAACTAAAGATGAAAAAGATTAACCCTTTCCTCCAGATATTCTTTTTCTAGGTGTGTGTGAACTTTTTCATACACAGTTCAGGCTGTTGCAATGTATTGGTGGAATTGTTTTTTTCTAGTCTTAGGTGTTTCCTGAAGTGGTTCTGGAAAGACCAACAGATTATGTCTCAGCTCTTTTCACATTGAAGAGATTGTGCAGAGCACTGACAGAGTGAGTTTCTGCTGAGTTATATGCATGTGGAAAATTAACTCTTGTGGTATGTTGGGTGTGTGTTGTTGGTTTTATCTGTAGTCTTAATGGAGTCAATGCCTATTTGGCATTATTTAGGGTTATCCAGAAAAAAGAGAAAAAAAATCCCAATCTAAAATTTTTATGAGGTGCTGAAATGTTCAGAGTGTCACAGCATATCATGTTGCTCACATGTCACTTTATTATTTATAGTGCTATCCTTTCAAAACCTGAGTCCTAGGGTCCAGTCTTATCAAATAACATGATGTCCAGGAGCTGACCTCAGAATTCCCTACTATTATTTCTTTCTCTCTAATCAGATCATATTCCTCAAGTTCTAGTCTCTGCAGTCCTGACTTACTACTTCTCTACAATTAGCTCACTGATAATGAGGCATCCATAAATGCCCCCAAATGGGACACAGTTGAGAAGTTATTGACAGCAGTCCAATACATTACATCATTGTCCTTCCTTCTTCCTTAAAATATAAATATTATTGAGAAGATAAACATGCAATCACTTGTATTTTCAATATAGAACAAGTCATTCCATGAGATATGGGAATGTGGACAACAGGTAATCAATGGACACCTGGTCTAAAAAAGTCGGTACAAGTTTCTACTCTTTTCAGAAACTGTACTATTTTCATTGTGCTGCCTGATACCTCTAGAAAAGTATTTCTTTTCTCTTTATTTTTTTTTTTCAAATTTTCCACCAGCACATACGGCGGATTTCTACTATGGGCTCCAGGCCTCCCATTTAACCTCAAAAATGAAGCAAAAGCAATTCAGTAGGTAGTTAAGAATATGTCATAGGCACAAACTCAGCTTAAGGCATTATGAATTTTCTGTGGAGAAAATGCATTTATTCATTCTGCTGTAAGTCAAGATGGCTGAAACCCATTATCTCAAACTTTGGAAAAAAAATCCCCTTTGGGATGTGAATAGCCTATGAAATATTCCAGTCAAAAATGAAAACTTTTGGAGAGAGTAAGGGTCCAGTTGAAACTGATGTTGTAGAGTTTAGGTTTGCAATCATGAAATCTTTCTCTTAGCTTTCTAGATAGAAAGGGGGCGTAGAGAGTTAATGGATGATATTATCCTAATTATTATTGTATAGCATAAGAGGGCCAATCTATTTCTGTAGAATAATAGAGCTAGAATGAGATTCGACAGCATCTGTCACAATAAATGCAAATATATAGAGAATTGACAATGAGCCATGATCTCATAAGTGATTCTATTTTCCATCTGAATAATGCCAATGCTGCACTTCAAGCTCACATGACAGATACCTTCGGAGGCTCTCTGGGGTCGGCACTGGAAGCCCTTTCTAAATGCATTTGCGAGGGTGACTGTATTCAGACTTGGAGTTTTCTAAAGCTCTTTGTGTCCCTAGAGAATTTTCTAAGCACTCTTTTTTAAAGTTAGGTCTTAAAATATTCATTTTCACAAGCATTTATTAATTAGTTTTCACCTGTTCGCTTCTATGATAGCAATTTAAGGAAATGTAGAAGGCTTGGTTCCTGCCCTAAAGGAGATTACAGTCTTATTGGAAGAGACTTGGGTAAACATGAACATACAATCCCAGTGAAAGACATGTATGAAGTGCTCAACTGTAGTCTCAAATGTAGTAAATGTTGTCTATGGAAGATCATGGACTGAAGGGCTCAGCGAAGAATTCATAGAAAAGTGAGAACATGAATCTTGCTGTGTAGGATAGAAAGGGCTCAAATAGAGAGATGAAAATAGAGGAGCACCACACAGAAGATGCAGAGCAGTGCAAATGCATCTTTGGAGGAAGCAGACTGAATGCCATTGCTGAGCTGATAGGACACTGGAACAAGTTTGTCGTGTACCTTCATCAGCTATGCAAGACCCTTCTTCTTGCTTCCTCTATGACCCTTCTTTCTCTTGCTTCCTCTATGACCCCATAAACATGTACAGGGCCTTCCTTTTAAGACAGTGGATTAAATATCATCACACTTCTCCCATCAGATTGCAGTTTAACAGAGGGATGAGGCCAGAGACGGGGTGGAAATAGCCACATGCCTTATGTTCTCTACTCAAATTGCTGGAGGGGAGAGAGGTTTCAGACAATGGGATCCTTGAAGTATTTAATAACCCATAAACATTATGTGTCAAATCAACCACAGGATGATATCCCTTTCCTAGGTTAGTGAAATGTTGATTAAATATTAATTAAACCCTTCTCTCTCCAGACCCCATTAGGTCACCAATATTTGCCCATCTAACCTCTTTTCTATTGTGTACTCTCCTCCATCTCTTCTGCTTACAGAGATTTCAACCAGATTTCTACAGCACCTTCCACCCTCTAAAACATCCAATTTTTGCTTTCCGTAAATAAACAGGTCTTTTTGTTCATTTTGCTTTTATAGTTATTTATAATAATAACAGTAATAAAAACAGCTCTTGATTTGCAGATCTGCCACTTTCTAAGCACTAAGATAAGCATATCAGATGCATTAGCTCATTTAATCCTGCACAAAACCTATGGGAGGATAGCATTATACCTATGCAGAAGATGTGGATGCCTCTCCTGAAGCTATACAACTGGTGAGTGCTGGGTTGCAGACCCATGACCTTCTAAATGGGGGCTCTTTCTAGTACATTAAGCATTCATAGAGGAGACAAATAAGAGATTACTCCAAATACTCAAAGCAGTTAGCTATTCCTTATAATCAGTAAATAGGGTGGCATATATTTACTCATTTTCAATCGAATTTGAAGAACTGCACATAGCCCAAATTTTGGGTTACCTCTGTTAGAAGTTACTGCAAGTGTAACTCAGATTTTCTCCCTGGTTAAATCTTATTTATTAGATCTCCCTTGTCCTTCAATTCAGTTCAAGAAAATCAGGCTCAGATTGAGCTGAGTTGAATGGATGGTATGGCCATTTCCCTATGTCTGTGGTGTGGGTGACATGGACTAAAATTTGAGCCAATAACTGCACTCAAAATTGTTAGGGGCTAAGGGAGTTGAGGAAGATGCCCAACTTATGTAAGGCATAGAGAATTCCAAGGGACTTCCTGGGGAAGATACCAAGAGAACCAAATCTCAAAGGAACCCAATATGTATAGGACACTAGATCAAGCCATGTAGGATTTACCTGGAGGTTGAACTTGTATCTGTATTGCAGCTCGTTCTGGAAGTCTGCAGTGTGTCTACTGTTTCACAGAACTAGTTTCTCTCTTTTCTCAGGGTGAACCATGGAGTATATAATCCAACCCCAGATAAGCCTTATTATGTCCTACCATTGGCTGAGTCACTGGGGAGGGGAGGCGATTTCATATCTGGTTCATAGAAGCCATCTCTTGAGTTCTAGACTGTCCATTGGAGACCTCACACTGGAGGTTTTTTCCTCTAAAAAATTATTGTTCATTATGGCCCCAAACTCAGTTCTTTCTTTCCTAACCCATTTCTCTTGGTCTGAAGCATATTCACTAGCTTGTTTTTTAAAAGACTTGTGGGGATCTTAAATCAGTGTTCCAAAATTATATACTCACTTCAGATCTTCCATAGTCTGTTGACAGATATTACATAAGAAGAAGGTTCTGTGAGTAAACATGTTTGGGAAATGCTGAATTAATCAAAGTTAAAACATGAAGAGGGGATCAACAAATTTAATGTAGTCATTAGCTCTAAAGATGAAGGGGTGGAGAATGGTTTGAGGATTCACTTGAATCAGGAAATATACTTTCTTAAAAAATCTTAAGCAACAAGGCAGAAAGTTAATCTGTATTTAATCTGAGTGGTGGGTATATGGATGTTTGTTTTTTCATCATATATGTTTGAAACACTTCATAATTAAAAGTAGTTAAACATGTTTAATTTTTTTTTCCTTACAGGACTTGTAATTATTACATTAGTTTGCTATGGTGGTTGATATTTAACAATTATTTGACCAATAAATATTTTAGGAAGGGTCATATCTTGTAATTCTTGTCTCTGCAGCACACTTTGGGAAGTGCCAACCTAGGAGATGGCAGTCTTTCACATCTATTATGCTGATAGCTGTTCTTGGCACTGTTGGCCCCAGGGCCCCACAGCTGGGAACTAGCATCTCAGAAGACTCCATACTACCTATTTATTAGGCTCCTACCAGGGTTAGCACATGAAATTCAGTATTTCTGCTTTTAAAGAATTCTCTCTCTTCCACTCAGAATGTGATTATTTTCTAAATATCCTTAGTTTTGGATTTATCTTCAGAGCTTAGATGATTGGCTTGTTCAAAATTAAATGAATAATCTATCCCTTCCAATTTTCTTTCATTCATAATACTCTGAATCTTTACTTAGATTGAGGACTATACATCTACTCTCCTTCTTTCCAGGGGAAGATTTTTTTTAAAATAATCTTAAACTGTTTTCAAGTATATAGAATGTATAACAAATTTGATATTCCAAACTGGAAGTATAGAATTATATTCTTTTAAAGAAATTTCCTTCCTGTTTTGTGCTATTAAAATTATCTTACTTACCAATAAATTAGTTTGAAAGGCATGGTTTGGCTTCTTCAAGGAAAAAAAAATTTGCACATTAGGTAATCAATATAAGTTAAATGTTCTGATATATAGCATAGGAAATAAAGTGACTGCAAATGCCACCTGAAATTAAAATAACAGGCCAGTAATGGGAAGAGGTACAACTACTGGGAATGCCATGAAATTGGAGAGCAGAGACTTGGAATATAGACTAACTTTGCTGCAACTTGCTGTACAATTTGATAATTCACTTTATTTCTTTGTGTTTGAGTTTACTATTTAAAGAAGTTACCTACTTCATACTGTTAGTCATATTAGAGAAAATGTTAATTTGAAAGGGCTAAAATGTTGCTGAACAAAAACGGGAAGGATATTAACATTTCTTAAATTTATGAATCTGAGTAGCTGACCAAAGCCAGTAGACTGACTATTTTGATAGTAAAAGTCAGGGTAATAAAACTTTGGTAAAAGGCCTTTGCTTGGTGCACAGTTTACTGGGGTAAGACATGATTGAGAGGCTAGTGACAAAGGGAGAGATAATACACCCTTTTACATATTGCGAGGTCAGGTCTTTTCTAAGTGAATTCATGTGGATTCTAAGTGAAGACCCCTGTTCAAGTCATTTGCCAGGTTAATTCAGTCTTGTTTTTCTGCATCTCTGAAAGCAAATAGGAGAGTCTGGCAAAAATAACCCTTGTTTGGGGTGCGTTCAGTCCCTGACCTTGCTCAGTGGGTTAAGAATCCAGCTTTGCAGAAAGATGCTGTGTAGGTCACAGATGCTACTTGAAGATAGTATTGCTGTGGCTGTGGTGTAGACCGCAGCTGCAGCTCGGATTTGCCCCCGCACTGGGAACTTCCATATGCCGCAGGTGTAACCCTAAATGGAAAAGGAAAAAAAAAAAAAAGATCCTTGTCTGTTTCATTGGATGACTAGTCAATTTTCCTAGTCAGGAGTTAATGGAGTCATGTTTTATGTAGGCATCTACAAAAGTATACTGAAGATGAAGATGCAGGGAAGTGAAGATATTTCCTTACATCCTCTATCTCCACTGCATTTGATACCACACAAGTGAGCTATAGCTGTGATATCTATAAAATAGCTGTGTTCCACTTCCAAATATAGAAAATAAAGGCATTTGTAATATTGACAGAGTGCAAAATAAAATATTAAGAGAATAAAGAATAAAGGAGAAAAGGGAGATAATAAAATTGAGAGGTTATAGGAAAAGATAAAAGCTGAACAAAATTTTCAGAGATTTATGCTGAAAGTGAGCTTTAGGATGACTCATGGCAAGGTGATCATTCAAGAACAAACAGGGATGAGGTATAGGTGCATGGCATAGCTCCACATGGAATTAAGTACTCAGTTTGGGACTCTTGCATCATTTTGGAATTCCATTTGAATGGATCTGTTGCTGTAGGCATGGAATGGCAGCAAACATCATGGGACACCCTGGAAATTGGAGTGTTGCAGTCTATGCAATTTCTCCAGTGTCAGGTCTCAAAAAGCTGTTTTATATTCTTTTGTCTTTCTCAATTTCTTTTTCTCACTCTAAGTCTACAACCACTAAGGAGGCCAGTGTTATCTCTCATAATAAAGAAGTATCCTGATGGCCTAAACTGCCTTGGGGCTTATTTCAGATGGAGCCCTCTGGCTCATTTATTTAATTTGTAGGTCCTCGAGCTCAGCATTACATACAAGATTTTCTATTATTTCTATACCAGTCCCAATCTCACTTTAACTTTGTCTTCCATTTTTCTACCCAGGAGGTGTATTCCTTGCCCAGACTATGTGATCCTCTGTGTCCACAGTTCTAGTCCTTAGTCATTCATTAGACTGGGTCCAAAAATATCCCTATCGATAACAATACTGCTTTAACTCTGTTGGGTTGATGCCTGTATTTTTAAAGGTTATAAAAGTGTTTGCAACATGGATGGAACTAGAGAATTTCATACTGAGTGAAGTAAGTCAGAAAGAGGAAGACAAATACCATATGATATCACTTATATCTGGAATCTATTATATGGCACAAATGAACCTTTCCACAAAAAAGAAAATCATGGACTTGGAGAATAGACTTGTGGTTGCCCCAGGGGGGTGGGGAGGGAGTGGGATGGATTGGGAACTTGGGGTTAATAGATGCAGACTATTGCCTTTGGAATGGATTAGCAATGAGATCCTGCTGTGCAGCACTGGGAACTATGTCTAGTCACTTATGATGGAGCATGATAATGTGAGAAAAAAGAATGTATACATGTATGTGTAACTGGGTCACTGTGCTGTACAGTAGAAAAAAAAATAATGTATTGGAAAAATAAAAAAATAAAACAAAAATAAAAACCTGAACAAAAATAAAAAAATATAAAAGTGTTTGTTCTTGACTATATGTCTTTTCAGGGCCTGAAGGCATATGGAAGTTCTCAGGCTAGGGTTTGAATCTGAGCTACAGCTGCTGGCCTATACCATAGCCACAGCAATGCCAGATCTGAGTTGTGTCTGTGACCTACACCAGAGCTCACAGCAATGGCAGATCCTTAACCCACTGAGTGAGGCCAGGGATAGAACCTGCATCCTCATGGATGCTTGTCAGATTTGCTACTGCTGAGCCACAGCGGGAACTCTCACTCTTGACAATATTTTAATTTGAATATTTTTCTATATAGGCCACATTCCTTCCAATTATTCTGAATCAGTGTGGTTCACAGTGTTACCCTGAGTGCCTGTTCTACCAGAATACTCACCACCATTTAGAGAAGAAATTCAGAAGCTTTTGAGTGTGAAAAGTATAATAAAATAAATAAATTCTATTTTTCTATACTTTGCCTTATGGCCTATATGTTCATCACCCCAAAATGTCCACAAGCATATAGGAAAACAAGTACTTATTTAAAAGCAAAGCTACTTGAATTCCAGATGGTTCAAAGTATATCTCAATCTATCTTGAGCAAGTCCCCTAATTCTGCAGGAACAAATGGTGGAATGTTATTAAAATGTTAATTAGTTAAATTTAGTCCCCAAAGTATAAAGAAAACAAAATTGCACCTACATGATTTTATTTTTACTAATGGGGGAAAGAAATTCTGATATATAAAGAAATGAGGTTATTTTAGAGGAAGGAGAAATACATGATGTGAGTTTTAGATGAAAATATCCAGGAGTGTAAAGCAAGTCTGAACACAATTATTGGGGTATGTTTCCAACCTATTATATGATGCTATTTTCAAAATAAGCTATTTTTATTTGTATCATGAGTTATTTCTTTATTCAAGTGCAAATTGGAGATATAGAGATGCCAGCCAATGACAGAGCTATTGTTTTTACACAATTTGATTATTTTTTTCCTATTTTTTAAGCTTCTGGAATTGAAAAGGCTTTGGAATCCTCAGATCACTCCTGAAGCTCTGCCTATATGAGGAAAACATCTCTGTTGGATACTCTTCAAAGAAAAGTCTGAACTATCATTCTAATTTAAATATCTGAGTATTAATCTTTAGAGTAGAATTGTGTAACTTGAAGATAGTCAATAAAAAAAGACAAAGATCAAGATACAACAAAATGTATTAATGAGTGTTTTGTGGGTACATCAGTTTTTTGAGAACTTAAGTTGTCCTCTAGTCATTGCAATGCTGTTAAGTTTCATTTATATTTATAATTGGTTTAACTGCTTCATTTTAACCATATAGTTATTTAGTTTAAAAATAGTAAAACATTTACTGGGTTAAATCATATTTTTTTTTAAAGTTTCTGTAATGGGGAGCCAAAAAGTGTTTTTGAGCATATGTTTGATATTATTAGACTTTAGGAAAATTAACATGGGTAGTCTACCAAATGCATAGATGACCTTCCACCTTCAAGTGATTGGTTATATTTTATTTTATTTTATTTTATTTATTTATTTATTTATTTTTGTCTTTTTGCTATTTCTTGGGCCGTTCCTGCAGCATATGGAGGTTCCCAGGCTAGGGGTTGAATTGGAGCTGGAGCCACCGGCCTACGCCAGAGCCACAGCAACGCGGGATCCGAGCCGCATTTGCAACCACAGCACAGCTCACGGCAATGCCGGATCATTAACCCACTGAGCAAGGGCAGGGACCGAACCCGCAACCTCATGGTTCCTAGTCGGATTCGTTAACCACTGCGCCACGACGGGAACTCCCTGGTTGTGTTTTAGACTCAGTTGAGTAGAGGGGTAGTAGTTGGTGAGTCTTAAGTATAGTTTACCCATTAGCAATGTCTCTCAAATATAGGCATAGAAACACATTTCATTGTTATGCATTTTATGAGCACCAGAATTAAGTGCATTCCAGCACTCTATTTTTAGGCATTAATTAGGTGAAGGTTGCTGAAATGCTATGCTCTTTTTAATCCTTTCTATTATCTTTAAAATTATTAAGCTGCACTTAGAACACATTTGAAAGAAAAATATTGGAATTGAATACTGCATAGAAAAGCCAGTCTCTGATCAATAAGGTGTTGGGCTTTGGGAAAGAGAGAAGAGGAAGAGGGAAGAAAATCATTTTTACCTATTTCTTGTTTTCCCCTATACATCCTATGAACAGAATAATTAAAATATTTTCCCAAAGATTTTAGGTAGTTGAGACATATCTCTAGATATCTGTGAGCAGTGATTTCTGGAATCCATGAACAGGAGAGAGATCAGTTTATTATCTGCTGAACAATAGGTTGACTTGAATCATTTTCATTAGTTATTTGGAGAGCCTAAGAAAACGTTATAGCCCCTGACAGAACAAGGAGGCAGGCCTCTGCCTACGAGGAGTGAGGTAAGTGGCTAAACACACGTGAGTTAACCAGGGATACTGAGATCAGGGCTAGATCCGTAAGAGAGATATAAGTCTTGGAAAGTTCAATAGAAGAAGCAAATTCTGAGTAAGTATTTAAAGAAGACGACAGATTCATTCCTATTTGTAGACAGACTAAGCAAAGCAGATGGTTGCTTATGAAGTGTGAATCTAGGCAGGCCTCACTGCCCCAAATTATCTTTAATTCTGGCCAGTCACTCTACAAGACACTCTTATTACCAGGAAATTCTAAGTTGAAGCATGGAACATCATCATTAAATGCAGTGCCGAACTGGAAATGGACGTGCCTAAACCTATAGCATAGATACTGTTATCAGCTCATACCTAGGCCATTTCCCCCTGCATTGCTAATAGTACCCTGGTTTTGTTCAGGTACTGGTGAATATTACTGGATTTCTGGGAAGGTGGGCCCATTGGCTCATGCATGGGTAGGCAGTTCATCCAGTTCTGGCTAGAGACGTGTAAGGGAGATTCTGCTGGATGGAAATCCTTAGAAAGATTTTTCCTCTTTAATGAGGGAGAGACATAGGTGACAGATGTGCTCAATTCCCAACTTTTGGGAGTCTTTAGAGGAAATGATACCTGCAATGTTGCATCCATCTTGTGACAATAAAGGGGCAAGAGCCTGGCAGAGATGCTGGCTCTGAGTTTTGGCATCCATATAGCAACCATCAACCAGCAGATACCATGCAGCATGAGAAAATAAATTTCATTTGTTTAAGCTACTGGTGGCTTGCTATTACGTTAGACATCCTAATTGACATCCAACTATTAAAACTTACTTGTATTTTTTTATGGATGCACCCATGGCATATGGAAGTTCCTAGGCTAGGGAGTGAATATGACCTATGCAGCTTTACTCCACTGAACCAGGCTGGAGATTGAACCCATGACTACAGCGATCCAAGCCACTGAAGTCAGATTCTTAACCCACTGCACCACAGGGGAAACTCCAAAACTTACTTTCAATTCCCTAACAAGTACTCTCTGAATCCTTCTCTAGCTGAGAGCAGGAATGAGCATGTTTGAATGACCCCTCTCTCCTCCGATGTCCCTCAGCATTTGTAGTCTTGCTCAGGTGGCACTACTTTGATTGTGGTTCACATGATTAATTATCTCTTCCTATATGTAAATAGTAAAGATGCAAATAGACAAAGTATGTTCAAAGACTTCACTCAAATGGAAATTTCTTTGAAGTATTTGGTGGAAAGTTAGACAGCTAGATATCTATCAAATATTTCTCTTAGAAAGTATCGCACACAATAGAAATTTAAGATTTGACCCTTAGTTAACTTGAGTTTTGCTATCATGAACACCTAAAATAGAGCCACGCTCTCCAAACCCATAGTTTTGTGGCCTGAGGAAACCATGGAATGGCAATGCTCTCCAAATCCAAATCCTTCTTCATCGCCTCTCTGATAATACATTTTCAGAAATATAGGGTCATGCCTAAAACAGATTATGAGGATATCTAGTTTCCTAAGTGGCCCTAAATTACATCACTCTCAGTGGCCTTCTGCTATTAGCCTGTTACTTCAGGTTGGAATTCTACTTAAATACTCCATACACAGACTTTCTGCTTGATCTTCCTAGATCCCTAAACATTGCATATAATGGGAATCTAATACTAAGGGATTTGAAAACCAGTCTGGCTTGTGGAAAGTTACCTTTTTCAGGTCTGGATCCTGGTCACTATAGCTCAGATCACTATTATAAAACTTCTTGTCGTGTATGGGTAAATCTTGTGGAACTGAACACTTCTACTGCATAACTGCTTCTGCCTCTGTTTGTACCCCTCCGGCTTCACCTGCATGAGTGCACTAGCCCAGCTCAAGTTTAATACACCCTTTGAATACTGTGCATTAAACCACCTGAGAGCCTTGGAATAAACTGCAGTGTTGAGGTTTCCCTAAGCCTATTGCTTTCTTCCCCAGGTGCTATGTTGTCAAAGTCCCCTTGATTTTTCTTGTATCCCCATTTTGCAAGAAATAACAGCCTTCTCATTACCAATTAGCACAGGGTAGACTTATCCATTTCCTAAATCAGGTATGGGAATCATATCACTTTCTTAGCCAAGTTTTTAAAATGAGTTCCTACTGCTTACAGGATAAGATCCAAATGTTCTAGCCTGAAACTTATGACCTCCCATATTCTTCTTCTCAAATAGTAATTCCTGCAATTTCCATGAATGTACACCATGTTCTAGTTTCTGTCCAACCATTCACTTTTTCCTATATTCATGAGATATTCCCATGTTGTGGCTATACTACAGATAAAATGGACCACCATCCTGCCAAATTTGATTTGAATGTCAAGGCCGATGATGCCACATGCACACACACTAAGTTATGAAAAGATTTAATATTCACCTGATAATGATCCTTTCTGGGGGAGAGCAGAACAGGTTCATAAACAGATATGAAAATAGCATGAGAGGGTTGGAAATGGAATTTGGCTTGGGATTTTGTTGTGGGTAGGGGGCTGGAATGTGGGGTTCCATACATGTGAAGGGTGAAGTTAGTATGGTTTGAGCTTTCTGTTGAGGAAATAGAAGAGATGAGCCAGGCTTTCTTATCAGCCTGCCCAGATATGGGGCAGAAGGAGTAGGAGGAATAATCAAATGAAAAATCTCCAAACAATAAAATATAGAGTAAGAATCATTTATATACACTGTTTTCCTTTGCATTTACAGGTTAATTTTGCTTAGAAAGGTCATATTCTTTTTGGCTACATATCCAAGACTAAATTACCTTTTAAGCAATAAAAAATACAAGAGTAATGAAGGAGACCAGAATGGAAATGTTGGGACCAATGGTACCACTTCATCTGTTTCCTAATATTTAAATATGGAGGAATAGAAGACAATCTCGAAATCACAGAAAATAATAATTGTGAAACAATGATGAACCTGGTCCCTTTAATGAGGATTTATTATGGCAATCCAAATACTTTGTGCATGATATTCTGCTATAAATGAATTTACTTTAAAGCTATTGAAGCTGAAGTTTTAGGGGCCCTAACTGGCATGGGACTTCCAAGCCACTGTACCTGATTTTGTGTTTGTATTTTTTGCATTTTTTATGGTTTAAATCAATTACATAGTTATTGGGTCCTGCAAAACTTAAATTAGTCCTGTGTTTGTTGTAGCAGAGGGATAAAAATATGAGTCATAGCCCTTTCTAAATATCTAAAATGCTTGTGAAAAGACAGGTGTATTTTCAAATATGTACACAGAAAGGAGAATCTGTTCATTGCTACGGGAAGGTCAAAGGAAGCGGCAAGTGAACACACTGAGCCTATTTTCATTTAGATGCTGTGTGACTTCATGGAGGAAATAAATGTGGAGTTTAAAGACTGAAAATATTTTTGTTAGATGGAGTAATTAACATTGGAGCATTGGACATTGTGGACAAAGAAAATAATAGATAGTGATCAAGGATCCATGAACAGTAGGAGACATAGCTAAAAAGGTAAGTTAGGGCACAGGTGTGGAAAGGGTTTTTTTTTTGTTTGTTTGTTTGTTTGTTTGTTTTTTATTTTACCTGATATATGTAGAACATTTAAAATACAAACAAAAGTAAAAAGAATCGTATTGGGCAGCTTCTTAATTGCTTCTTCTAGTATCAGTAGGACTCTATAAGGCAAAAATAGAACCAGATGCTGCTTTAACCCCTCTGAATTATTCTATCCTCCCAATATTTGATCCATAAACATCCATTTAATTATAACTGTCTGATATCCTTAAGCAGAAAATTTTTTGTCCAGTTTTTCTAATTGCTCTATTCTAAGTTTCTTTTAATTACTGAAAGCAGAAATCTAGGAGACAATTTTTATGTGAAATACATCAAACTCCATCTATATTTTATCTGGAATCATACCTTGGAAAACAATCAAAGCAGATGGGATGGAATGGTAACTGATTTAGTAATTGGAAATGACATGGTTTTAATCTCATCACAAATTTTTAATAACTGTGAGTCCTTATGGAAATTACTTTATTTCTCCAAGTATGAAAATATAATGATTAAAGTGATGTTTGCTTCTGCACATCATGGTAGCCTATTAACAGGAACTTACATTTTTTGAACATTTACCATGAGCCAGGTGCTACTACATATTTTCCATGCATTATCTTATTTATTGAAAACTTTCTGAGATATTTTTGTAACATTTCCTATAAAGTGTCTTGGCCAGAGATGGTCAGTAATTAATAAAATGAACACAAGAAAGGCCAAAGGTTGGACTAAATTCACATGAGTTCATCTAGAACTCTTCACCACTGTGCTAGATGACCTTTTCATACAAGTTTTTTAATACATCATAATTTTCTCTTTTACTCCGTCATGCATTTATAAGCAGCTTGATTTGCTTTGTTGCCCCACATGTATCACAAAATAGTGTCCTGTGAGTAAAATTATTGTATTCATCACGCAACCCTTAGGATTAACCTTACTTGTAGAATTAGTCACATTATCCCCTGAGAAATTTTTTAAAAATATAGAAATGGACAATATACACTGAAAAAAAACCCTCATATTTCTAACAGATAGGTTAACAGTAGCTTTTTTGTCATTTTATCATTTTGAGTCCTTTCTCATACCAAGCCAAGTATCCTAATGAAATTCTAGGCTTATGGGTTTTCCCTACTTTCCTCAATATAAGCTGTTTTATTTTTTATTTTTAACCTTAAAACTGACATTAGCTGGGACTGACTCGGTTTTGTATTTTTACGGACAAATCCATATTAATAACAACATCAATACTGTATTAAACCTGAACTATGGGAATAATTTGTAATCACGCCAAAATTAATAACATTGTGTATCACCCAGAGAGCCTCTCAGGGAGGAGAGTGAAATGGTTATTAACTTGGGTTATTATTGCAGCATTATGGACATTTAAATAGGCTATAATTCTAGAAATTTAAAGGTCAGTTTGATTTATTCAATTTAGTTTGTCATATGTTTGGAAAACTAATTAAAATCACAAACAACATGGTTAAAACATTTTTGACGGCAAGCCAGAAGCCTCTATTTTGAGACACAAAAAGTAACCTTTTTTGCTGGGCATGCTAAGCTTTTCTTGTGGACTACAGGGACAAATTTATATCATTGCCATGATTGTGTCTAGGAAGAAGATTCTGTGGGAGCCTCTTTTTCTGGAGCCACAACTTCCTCCTCATGGATCTCTTGCATCAAAACACTATTCCTCAAATCCTACTGTGATTAGGGTGCTGCTTTTTTTGGTAAGAGAAAGATCTAAAATAATCTCTCAGACCAAAAGATTTGCCCCCGTTTCTGTTTCAGACTGTCACATTTCTTTTCACTGGAAATATATTCTTCTGTATTAATTTCAGTTTGGAGAAGAATGATATAGCAAATTCCCCTGGAAGTGCAACAGCATCTTGGGTTGTGTTTATTTTAACAAAATTTTATAGAAAAAGGAAATAGTATGGGACAATGCAGCCTGAAAACATGGAGAATGAAGGATGAGTGCAATAAGTTGGAAAAGAGAAGATGACTAAAAACAAATAAACAAGGCTGTTAGTATCAATGACAAAAAGAAATATGGGAGATGAAATACCAGTATAATTAAAGGGCATTACATAAAGAAAATGTGAAATGGATCTTTGGACAATCCTAATGGATATGATTAGGACATAAAATAATATATTTGAAACCAAAACTTTCAAGTACCCTCAACATTTAGCTGCCTTACATGACTGCAATTATCAAGCTATATCTTATAGGCAAACAGCTTCTAAAGAACACTTAAATTATTTGGGTGATAACAATGATCCCCAAAGCAGAAACTTTAACCATAGAATTATCTCATTCATGTTGACTGCCTAGTGACAAGAAAGGACTAATGGAGAATGGGAAAGATGAAATATATGAAAACAGAAAACAGTAGATCAGTGTGCTATTAACCACTGGGCCAGATTGTAACTGCAGTAGTAAACATGGCATCTCCAGAGCATATCCCTGCTGAAAATCTATGCAGAACTGCTTTCTTAGGAACTGGTCTGTATCCCATTTGATGTGACTGAGAGGGTTCTATGTAATTATGAAACATGCTTTTAATTCACCACTGTATATTCAAGCACATAGTATGTAAGTAGAAGGGATAGTAGAAAAAAGGTGACTCAGTTCTTAAATGTAGGGCTCATAATGTAAGAAAAAGCAGTTACACAGAAATATCAGGAAGGTATTCTGTATTAGGTATTAATATAGATATTAATATTAGGTATTCTGTAACAAAATTTGGGATTTCACACATTCTTTTTTTTCTTTTTCTTTTTTTTTTCTTTTTTCCTTTTCTAGGGTCACTCCTGTGGCATATGGAGGTTCCCAGGCCAGGGGTCTAATCGGAGCTGTAGCCACTGGCCTACCTACATTGTAGCTCACGGCAATGCCGGATACTTAACCCACTGAGCAAGGCTGGATCGAACCCACAACCTCACGGTTCCTAGTCGGATTCATTAACCACTGAGCCATGACCGGAACTCCAAGGATTGTAAACATTCTTAAGTGAACATCTGAGGAAAAATAATATTTTCTATGGGCAAGAGATGGTACACCTTACATGAGGTCAATTGGAAGGGGTACAGTTGGAGAGATATGAGAGTTTACCCCTTTTTGAAATGAGATATGAAGTAAAGAAGATAAAATTCATAGCTGGAAAAGAAGTAGTAGATTCTAAATCGTCTTAAGCCATACACTATACCAAAGGTGTACAAAAAATAAATGCAAATTGAGTTTATGAAAATATTTTGGGTGGAGTTCTCTTGTGGAGCAGCAGGTTAGGGATCTGGCATTGTTATTGCAGTGGCTTGGATCCCTGCTCTGGCTCAAGTTCAGTTGCTGACACAGGAACTTCCACATACTGGGGAGTGACACCAAACAAAAAAAAAAAAAAAGAAAAAAAGAAAGAAAAAAGAAAATATTTTTTTGGAAAAATATCCTAATGTCCAAAAAAATCTGAATTGCAGATGTTGGCAGCTACAAATAGGAAGGCATGAGAGACAGATAGTTATCCATCAGAACTTCACCATGCATTTATGTACTTGTAAAGCACACATTATGTCAGCCTCTATCTGGCTGCCCTGTAGAAGCTTAAGATGAAAGGTACACTAATGTCAAGTTGTAAAAAGTACAAAAAATGTTAACAGATATACACTACTATATATAAAAGAGATAACCAACAAAGACCTACTATGTAGCACAGGGAATTATATTCAATCTTGTAATAACCCACAAGGGAAGACAATCTGAAGAATATAAATATAGGTATATATTATAATTGAATCACTGTGTTATATACCTGAAACCAACACTTTATAAATCTATATTTCAGCATGGAAACTATACTGCAATTTTTTTTTCAAAAAATGCAAACATGGCATACATTTCATAAGGTGAAGTTACCAACTGATTGAAGCCAGAAGAAAAATTGGGCATCAGGAGAAGGATAAGATGATTGCTTGTCAGAGACGAATTCAGGATAAAAAAAAGAGTTTTGAGTTGTGCCTTGAAGGATAGTTAGGATTAAGGTAGGTCAAGGGAGTGTACTCAGTGAAAATGTATTTTGCCTTGGCCCCTTATCAGACTCCACAGTGTAGGGGGACTTCAGCTCTGTACTTCCCTTTCACCATTTTTACCAGATATTACTAATTATTATAAGGTGAACTTCATATTTATGCAATACAGAATTATTTGAAGCTATTCAGAAAATGTGGTCTATACTTATGGACTCTCCTTAGATTTCCCTGCTAGTAATATCTGCCTTTAGGTCATTTGGCTGAGTTTCTGGTGTAGCCATGTCAGAATCTAGATGTGTTAGGACTAATGTCATGGATATGGAGAACACTCTATCAACCAAAAAAGGACTCTATCAGCATTGCAGATTTAAAGTGGATAAGTCTGTTTTCAAGTTGTATTAGCCAATATATTACCCTAAACTTAAGAAAAACAGGTTACCCTAAACTGGTTTGATGTTTTATTTTTATACATTTTAAATGTTTATTTTTTTTAAGGGTCTACCTGCAGCATATGGAAATTCCCAGGCTAGGAGCTACAGCTGCTGGCCTATGCCACAGCCACCTGTAACAACAGATCCAAACCTCATCAATGAGTTACACCACAGCTTGAGGCAATGCTGGATCTTTAACCTACTGAGTGAGGTCACATCCTCATGAATACTAGTCAGGTTCTTAATACATTGAACTTGGGAACTTCTTGTTTTTTCAATTGGTTAAAAAAATAAATACTGTCACCTTTCCACTCTGGACTATTTATTTATTTATTTATTTATTTATTTTTGTCTTTTTAGGGCTGCACCTGCAGCATATGGAGTTTCCTAGGCTAGGGATTGAATCTGAGCTACAGCTGCTGGCCTATGCCAAAGCCATATCAATGCCAGATCTGAGCTGTGTCCGCAACTTACACCAGAGCTCATAGCAATGTGGGATCCTTAACCCACTGAGTGAGGCCAGGGATCAAACCTGCATCCTCACAGATGCTGGTCAGATTTGTTTCTGTAGAGCCATAATGGAAACTCTCACTCCGCACTTTTTTGGAATAAAGCAAACACCTTCTTCAATCCAATCAGCACAGGACCTTACAAAAATAGTTACTAAACAAATAACTGTTATGTGACTACATCTTAGAATTTTTAAGTGGAGTTGATATAAAACATTATATGTTTCAGGTATACAATGGAGTGATTCACAATTTTTAAAGGTTATATCCATTTCTAGTTATAAAATATCTGCTATATTCCCTGTGTTGTACAATACATCCTTATAGCTTATTTAATACCAATACTTTTTACCATTTAATTCTCTACTATGTTACCTATCCCCCTTCCCTCATCCTACTGGTAACCACCAATTCATCCTCTATATTTGTGTCTCCTTTTTGTTATTCACTAGGTTGTTGTATTTTTTTAGATTCCACATACAAGTGACATTATATGGCATTTGCCTTTCTCTGTCTGACTTATTTTACTTAGCATAATCCCTGCAAGTCCAGCCTCTCTTGCTGAAAATGGTGAAAATTTCATTATTTTTTTTATAGAGGAGTAGTATTCCATTGTATACATATTCACATCTTTATGCATGCATCCAAATCTAATTTTAAGCCAGGGATTTTCCTCTAGATTGACATCCTCCCCCATGAACACGAATCGTATACATGAGCAAGTGAAGAAAATGGGCAAACTTATTAGAATATGAGTAGCAATGGGGAAATCTGTGTCTAGATGTTTGAGAATCATCTGAAGAACTTTTGTGACTTTATATAATGGTAAAAAAAAGCATAAGTGAATAATTGAATATCCATGGAGAAAAGTGAAAAGGGAGGGATTTCTCTGAAAGAAAAATTATGCAATTACAATGAAAGAAATTCATGGGATCACATTTTGGAGGGAAACCAAAGCCAAGGACCATGCCTAGGAATTGCTGCTGCATATAATGTGTCTTAGGCCCAGAGGTGCTAACAGCTAGGTACAGGAGGGCAAAGAGAGGCACCTGAGAGATTGATCAAGTGGTGTATGTCAGTGAAGAAATATGGCTGTTGAAATTCTGAACATTCACCTCATCTGGGTCTAGGAAGCAGTATCAATGATATCTGCCTCAAGGCAGGTATACTTGCTGGCATAGAAGAGAAAAGCGATTCTCTGAGTGACTGCTGATGCCTGGGTGGAGTGGAAACCTTAACTCTCAGACTGTTTTGCTACTACATTTGGTGCACCACTGTGTCTCATCTTTCAGACCTAAATAACATTTTCCCTCTGTCTCTGGTACTTGGTTGTCTAACCATCACTGGGTGATATCTAAGGTTGCCCACATTTCTGCAAATTGTCCATTTAAAGTACAGCCTTTCTTTTGTGAAGTGACCCCAACTAATAGAATCATTGGTGTCCAGAATATCACTCCCCATATCTTAAAAGAAGGAATTCTAAAATAAAATTTCACATATTTTAAAATAATATACAGTTAATCTCCCTGAAGACACAGATACTCTGTGGTTACAGTTATTATAATTATCACTGGTGAGGAAAAAATGAATTACAAGCAGAGGGAAAGGTAAAGGGAGGCCAGCTGGTTGAAGAACTTAGTTACTATGGTGATAATGGTGATTATATAGGATGTGATGATGCAGCAACTGATTCAAACTGTTCTAAGAAGTTTACAAAAATAATTTGAAAAGAAGGTTAAGGATTTACCTGCTTATCTCAAGACTTGGAGGGCATGACGAAGAATCAGAAAGATTTTAAGGTGACTTAAGGAACCACTTCATTTATTAGCTATAGATAGGGCATTGTTGAATATTAGAAATAAAGTCTGGAAATACACATTTCTAAATTGCAATAGACACCACACCTCTTACTCATATGCTAAGTATGGGTAGTAGTTGGGGATAAAACATAATACGTAACCTTGGAAGAAAATATTGGCGCAGACAAAGAGGAATCTTAGAATTTTGAATCCTCATATCCCTTTGGAATGAAGTTTTCTCAAAATATGAGTGAGATGAGCCTTCCTTCGAGACAAAAAAAAATTTTTAAAATGATAGCGAATCACCTGGAGCAGTTGACTTACACAAGCAGGACATTTTTTCCCTCAAAGCTCTCCTGTACCATTTTCTAGTTTTTATGTTACTGTAAGAAGGTAAATTCCAAACACATAAGTGAAAGCGGTAATATATGTACTGAAAGAGTTTCAGAATCTTGACAAATTAGATTCCAAAAGGGTGAATCAGGCCAAATATATACAGACTTAAAATTCCATATTTACTATATTGGCTCAAATGCCAGGGAGTGTTGTTAGCTGCTGAGTTAGTCATTTAAAACAAACATTCAATGAACATATGAGTGCATGCATCTTTTTCAAGGAAAGATTTGTCTGGATATATGCCTATGAGTGGAAATCCTGGGTCATATGGTAGTTCTATGTATAGTTTTCTGAGGTACCTCCATACTGTTCTCCACAGTGGTTGTACCAATTTACATTCCCAGCAACTGTGTAGGAGGGTACCTTTTCTCCACACCCTCTCCAGCATTTGTTATTTGTGGACTTTTTAATGATGGCCATTCTGACAGGTGTGAGGTGGTAACTCAGAGTAGTTTTGATTTGCATTTCTCTAATAATTAGTGATGTTGAACATTTTTTTTTCACGTGCCTGTTGGGTATCTGTATATCATCTTTGAAGAAATGACTAATCAGACCTTTTGTCCATTTTCCAATTGGGTTGTTGGTTTTTTTGCTTTTGAGTTCTATAAGTTGTTTGTATATTTTAGAGATTAAGCCCTTGTCAGTTGCATCATTGGAAACTATTTTCTCTCATTCCATAGGTTTTTTTTTAATGGTTTCCTTTGCTGTGCAAAAGCTTGTCAGTTTGATTAGGTCCCATTGGCATATTATTTCTAAGGTTGATATCAGAGAATGCTTTACCTATGTTCTGTTCTAGGTGTTAAGATGGTTTCTTGTCTTATGTTTAAGTCTTTAAGCTATTTTGAGTTTATTTTTGTGCATGGTGAGAGGGTGTGTTTCAGGTTCATTGGTTTATATGTGGCCCCCATCCAGTTTTTACAGCACCACTGCTGAAAAGACTTTTTCCCATTTTATGTTCTTGCATTCTTTGCCAAAGATTAATTGACCATAGGTGTCTGGGTTTGTTTCTGGGTTCTCTATTGTGTTCCTTCAGTCTGTCTGTCTGTTTTGGTATCAGAACCACACCATCTTGATGACTGTAGCTTTGTAATAGTGCCTAAAGTCTGGGAGAGTTATGCCTCCTGCTTGGTTTTTGTTCCTCAGGATTGCTTTGGCAATTCTGGGTCTTTTAGGGTTCCATATAAATTTTTGAATTGTTTATTCTAAGCCTGTGAGAAGTGTCATGGGTAACTTGATAGGGATTGCATTGAATCTGTAGATTGCTAGATTGCTTTGGGTATTATGGCCATTTTTACAATATTAATTTTTCCAACCTAGAAGCATGGAATATCTTTCCATTTCTTTGCGTCCTCTTTAATTTCCTTGATTAATATCTTATAGTTCTCAGCATATAAGTCTTTACCTCCTTGGTCAGGTTTATTCCCTGCTATTTGATTTTGAGGGGGTGCAATTTTAAAAGGTATTGTATTTTTTTATTTCTTTTCTAATATTTTGTTTTTAGTATACAGAAATGCACCTGATTACTCAATGGTAATCCTGTATCCTGATACTTTCCTGAATTTGTTGATAAGTTTTTATATGGAGTCCTTAGGGTTTTCCATATATAGTATCATGTTATCTACATACAGTGACAATTTTACCTCTTCTCTTACAGTTTGGAAAACTTATTTCTTTTGTTTGTCTGATTGCTAGGCTAGGACTTTCAATACTGTGTTGAATAAAAGTTGTGAGAGTGGGCATCCTTGTCTTGTTCCAGGTTTTAGTGGTACGGATTTTAGCTTTTCTCCATTGAGTATTATATTTGCTGTGGGTTTTTCATAAATGGCTTTTATTATGATAAGTTACTATTCACAATAGCCAAGACATGGAAACAACTAAAATATCCATTGACAGGGGAATTGATTAAGAAGATGTGGTATATGTACATGATGGAATAATACTCAGCTGTAAAAGGAACAAAATAATGCCTTTTGCAGCAACATGGATGGAAATGGAGACTCTCATACTGAGTGAAATGTCATAAAGAGAAAGACAAATACCATATGATATCATTTATATCTGGAATCTAATATATGGCACAAATGAACCTTTCTACAGGAAATAAAATCAGGGACTTGGAGAATACACTTGGTTGCCAAGGGGTAGGGGGAGGGAGTGGGATGGATTGGGAACTTGGGGTTAATAGATGTGGACTATTGCCTTTGGAATGGATTGGCAATGAGATCCTGCCCTGTAGCACTGGGAGCTATGTCTAGTGACTTATGACGGAGTAAGATAATGTTAGAAAAAAGAATGTATACAAGCATATGTAACTGGGTCCCCATGCTGTACAGTAGGAAATTGACAGAACACTGTAAACCAGCTATAATGGAAAAAATAAAAAACATTATATTCTCCATAGTGGCTGTACCAGTTTACATTACATAGAACTTCCATATGACCCTGCTCTTGGGCATATATCCAGACAAAACTCTACTTAAAAGAGACCCATGCACCTGCATGTTCATTGCAGCACTATTCACAATATCCAGGACATGGAAACAACCCAAATGTCCATTGACAGATGATAGGATTTGGAAGATGTGGTATATATACACAATGGAATACTACTCAGCCATAAAAAAGAATGACATAATGCCATTTGCAGCAACATGGATGGAACTAGAGAATCTCATCCTGAGTGAAATCATCCAGAAAGAAAAAGACAAATACCATATGATATCACTTATAACTGGAATCTAATATCCAGCACAAAGGAACATCTCCACAGAAAAGAAAATCATGGACTTGGAGAAAAGACTTGTGGCTGCCTGATGGGAGGGGGACGGAGTGGGAGGGATTGGGAGCTTGGGCTTATCAGACACAACTTAGAATAGATTTACAAGGAGATCCTGCTGAGTAGTATTGAGAACTTTGTCTGGATACTCATGTTGCAACAGAACAAAGGGTGGGGGAAAAATGTAATTGTAATGTATACATGTAAGGATAACTTGATCCCCTGCTGTACAGTGGGAAAAAAAACATTATAGTAAAAAAATAAATGAAAAATAAAAATAAAAAATAAAAGTGGCCCATTGTCATAAAGGTTGAGGTGCCAGAGCTTTTCTGAAGTGTATAGAGAAGAATCTGATATATGTAGAGAAGGCTTAAGGGAATGGAATGTTGGGATGGCATTTTTCATCTCTCCTTTATGTTACTGTTTTTAATCAAGTGTTTGATGATTCTAAATTGTGCCATCTCATTGTGATAATGGTGGTGATGGTGATAGGGAATTTTGCACTTCCAGAAAAGAATAAGATAGCCCAAAGTGAGGTCTAGGAGGTCCAAATATTGGGAAAAATATATCCTAATCAAAAATTGTGCCTTCCATGTTTTTATTTGAGATTCCTTGTTGAGTATGAATCAAGGTAGCTTTAAGAGGAAATACATGAAACACGCAAAAAATTATTTACCTGAAAAATGCTATTTTAAAAAATAAGAATAGGGACAGAGTTAGGGAAATCAACACTGTAGAGAGACAAGGAACCAGCAACAGCAGAAAAGAATGACTGTCCTTAGCTTGAAGAGTCAGTAAGAGACAATGGTGGGGCTGGTCACTAATGAGGAGTAAAGTCAATCAGGAGCTGTGGCTCCAGAAGAATGAAGCCAGAGCACAACTGTAGCAAAGCAGGGAAGAAGGGGTAATGAGTACACCCACCTCTCCCTTTGCTCCTTCACTCTAAACTTTTGCTAATATCTCCCATTTGACAAACCTAAACAGAAACTGGAGGCCAGAGATCTTGTGTAACATAATCCACAGAGATGACTCTTTCAAGGCATAGGGTAACACAAAAGTAAACACTGGATGTGCCAAGATAAAGGGAGAGTAACCAGGAAAGTTCACCCCTTTTCTCACTCACAAACGAAGAACTTGTTAATGTCATACACACCAAGTTTTCTGACAACAATTTAATAATAATCATCTCAGATCTTTGGTCCAATAAAAAAATCTATACACCTGGAAACTAAAACACCATTCAATGTCTCTATGATATAAGACTGATAGAGACTTTGAAAATAAAAATTTTAAATCCAGAAACCATGGAGGATGGAAATATACAGTAATGCAGATAAAGGATATTACATTTGAAAATATGAAGTTTGTTCTATGAATATAATGTTGGCTTAACAATTAAAAATCAAACAATTTCATACTAATTGAACAAAAGAGGTAAAAACAAATGATCTTTTAACAGCTACAAAAATATATGATAAATTTCAACAGATATTCATTCTAAAAACTCTCAATAAACTAGGATCAGAAATGAGCTTCCTTATTCTGATAAAAATCTATGGGTAACAGAGTTAAGAGTGAAACTCTATGGTTCACTGCCTAGGACAGAAGAAAGTAAATTTGTCTACTCTCACCACTTCAATTTTACATTGTACAAAAAGTGCTAATCAGTGCAATAAGGCATGCCAAGAAATAAAAGGCATGCAGAATAGAAAGGAAGAAATAAGCTGTCTTTATTCACAAATGATATGATTGTTTATTTAAAAACTCCTAGGGGATATACCAAAATCTAATAAGAATTTAAATAGGTCTCAAGATACCAAGTCAATATAAACATCAACTGGATTCTATAATTTTGCAAAGAACTATTGGAAAATAAAATTAATAAATGCTATTCACTATAGCATTAAAACAGCAAGTAATTAAGGATCAATTTAACATGTGCGCAAAACCAGTACACTGAGAACCATGCAATATTGCAAAAATATATTAAAGAAGACTTTTTTAAAAAGGAGGGACTGTCCATAATTTTAGATAACAAAAGTTAACATTGTTAAGATATAATTCTCTGCGTATTTATTTACAGATTCAACACAATTCTAATCAAGATCTCAGGATTTTTTTATTGTAAATTGACAAACTAATTCTATAGTTTATGTGTGCATACACAGGGCCTATTATAGCCCAAACAACTTAATTTTTTTAACAAAATTGTATAACTTACATTATCTAATTTCAAGTTTACTATAATGCTACATTGATCAAGACTTTGTTTTTTGCCTAAAGACTATACATAGATCAATGAACCAGTATAGAATTTGGAATAAATAAATAGGAGCAATGTTGAGAAATTAGACCATTGAACAAATGGTCCTGGAACAAATGCATATTCTTCTGGGAAAATAAATAAATCTTGACCTTGACTTCATACCATTTATAATAATTTATTTGAAATGTTATATGCATTTAAATATAAAAGCTAAAATTATAAAACTTCTAGAATAAAACATAGGGGATGCCTTTCTGAAGTTGGGGTGGTAATTTCCTAGAACTATAGAAAATATAAAATGATAAATTCAAAAATCACAAATTTTAAAAGTCTGTCTTTCAAAAGGCAGCATTAAAGTATTCAAAGGCAAGTCACAGATTTGAAGAAAATATTTACAAAACATACCTAGCAAAGAATTTTTTTATCCAGAATATATAAAGAACTCTAACAACTCTGTAGTAAGCATACAAACGATCCAGGTTTAACAATTTGTATAAATATTGTATAAGGAAAATATAATCTTAAGTACATGCAAATATTTATAGCATCATTAATCTTCAGGATAATTCAAATTAAAAATCACAATGAGGTGGCAATACATACCTACTATAGGTAATGGAATTTAAAAGTCTAATCATACATATCTTAGCAAGAATCTAGGGAATCTAATACCCTTTTACTCTCACAACAGGAGTTAAAGTGGTACAACCACTTTGGAAAATATTTTGATAGTCTCATAATTTAAACACACATTTTTTCATACAATTAAATGTGTTTATTAAAAGAGAGAAAAAAGGTTTTTTAAACACAAATATTTGTACAAAAATATTCAAAGTCCCGGAGTTCTGGTCATGGCTCAATGGTTATGAACTTGTCTGGTATCCATGAGGACTCACGTTCACTCCCTGGCCTCATTCAGTGGGTTAAGGATCCGGCATCGCCATGAGCTGTGGTGTAGGTTGCAGACACAGCTCAGCTTCAGCATTGCTGTGACTGTAGTGTAGGTCAATAGCTGCAGCTCAGATTCGACCCTTAGCCTGGGAACTTCCACATGCCATGGGCGTGGCTCTAAAAAAAAGACAAAAAAAACCCCATAAAACAAAAAGAAAGTTTCATACTTTCACTTGTGATGGAACGTGATGGAGGATAATGTAAGAAAAATAATATATATATGAAAAATATATTTATGAATATATATATGACTGGGTCACTTTGCTGTAACAGAAATTGGAAACCAACTATAATAGAAAATATAAAAATCCTTAAACAAAAGAAACAAAAAAGAGACATTGGCAAATATACATATAAGAAAAGAACTTTTGCTTTCATTGTGGAGAGATCATTATGAGTGTATATCTTGTTTCCAAACATCATTTAATTAAAAGCGTTCATTGGGAGGATTCTTCTCCGGAAATGCAAAAAAAAAAAAAAAAAAAAAACAAAACAAAAAACCCTGAATATTCAAAGTCCCTTTAATCATAATAACTGAAAACTGGAAACAACCCAAATGTGCATCATTAAGTGAAGAGGTAAGCAAATTGTGGTATATCTATAAGAAAGAAATAAATCCACTGATTATTAAAACAACATAGTTGAACCTTTTATGCTAAGTGAAAAGAAGTCTGGCACAAAGGAATACATTCAGTATGATTCCTTATATATACGAACTCCTAGGACAGCCAAAACAAATCTACAGGGAAAGCATGCACATCAGTTAGTTGTTGAGATTTGGGAATGATGAAGAGTGATTGAAAAGGAGCATGGAGGAAATTTTTGGATTGATGGAAACAGTCTGTCTTGATTGTGGTTGTGGTTACGTTTATACATTTGTCAAAACTCATCAAACAGTACAACAAACAGATGCATTTTGTTGTATATATATATATTACACCTGATAAAACAGACTGAAAAAGTAAAAAAAAATAATAAATAAACTGTGAGGAAGACGTGATCTTAAAATTGTTTTTCCATTCAATGACAGATGCCATAGGCAAAAATAAAGAGCCATTGACACAGTCAGGAAGATATTTAGAACATCTGAAACTGGCCATGGATTAAGAATGTCTAGGAATTGCAAGTAAATCCTGCAAATCAATTAGAAATGATCAGCAACATAATAAAAAATGGACAAAGTGTATAAATAGGAAATTTATAGACGAGGTAAGCCAAAAGGCTGAAAATCATAAGCAAAGATATTCAAAATCATTAGAAAACAATGAAATGTAAAATAAGACGCAAACTATGAAATATTTTACACCTAATAAAGCCAGCAGAAATGTAAAAAAACTTAATAATCCAGAGTGTTGGCAATGAATGGGGTGGATATGCAGGACGCTCCTACACATTTGGTGAAAAGGTAGATTTGTGCAAACATGCTGGAGATCCATTGCTGGTCTGGAGAAGACGAAGTCTTTATAGACTGAGAGAGGTAAATTACAGTCTTCTGCTAAGCACACATTTTTCCATCAGCCATCAAGTATATTACTACAAGTATACTATGCCATATACACAAAATTAATGGTTAATTTAAATTAATTGTTTATTTTTAAAGTTAAGTTCATTTGACTCTTAATAACCAAAAGTGCATTTTTTTCTGATGCTTTTAATGCTTTTGCTTGAATTCAGCTATCGAACATTAGGAACATCACACTTGCTATCTTTTTCTTTGTATTAGTCTGATTCATCTTTGCCTATATTTTACTGACATCAGTTCCAAGCCACTTTATTGTAGATATTTCTTCTTCATTCAATGGAGATTTGAATTTTATTTTATAATCTAAAGCAACAGTTTCTATCCATGGATATATTAGACTCAGTTGTTTACTTTTAATGAGGATGATGGATCTCTTTGACCATTGATTAAATATTACTTATCTTATGAAAACAATTTTAATGGCTTTAACTCTATTTTCATTCTTTTTTTTTCGTATTTCATCACATAAATAGTACAATTCTGAGGAACACAAAAGGGTGACATGAAAAGAAGGAAAGGCTTTCTTAGAGAGGACTGCTCACATTCATTAAACATGCAGATTTTCTCTAAACTAAGAATTAACATAATCCTAATAAAAATTTAAAAACCTAATTTTTAGTAAATTAGATTTTTAGTTCATATTAAAACATTAGAAACAAAAATATCTGGAAAGTTTTTCCTAAACGAAGAGTAATATTTAGGTCATTTGCCCAAGCCCTTTGTTCACAGTCCCCCATTTCTGCTATCCAGAGGCAACCAATTTTAGTTCTTATGGTGGTATATTTGTTAAACGCTCCCAATATTGAAGAATACACAATTACTATTTTCTTTTCTTTTTAGCGCCATACTCGTGGCATATGGATGTTCCCAGGCTAGGGGTCTGTGACCTAAACCACAACTCACAGCAATGCCAGATCGTTAACTCACTGAGTGAGGCCAGGGATTGAACCCGCAACCTCATGGTTCCTAGTCGAATTCATTTCCTCTGTGCTACAATGGGAACTCCACAATTACTATTTTTGTTTATTATTTAGGACATTATAAACTAATTTCCTGATCCTACGACTGGAAATTTAATTCTTTTATATTACCCTATTGCAGCCTTTCTCTCGTCCTAGCAAACAGATAAACAAAAATGGCCAGGGAATGGGCTGTCAACTGACACTGATCCTTCTGGTGACCTGATCTTGTACTTTCCAGCCTCCAGACTGTGAGAAAAGTATTTCTGTTGTTTATAAGCCAGTTAGTCTATGGTATTTTGCTGTAGCCACCTGAATGGACTGAGGCATCACTACATCAGTCATTCTATCAGTAACTGCTTTTTTTTTTTTCTCAAATTGCTTTTCCTTCTGAAGACCCCTATGTATCTTGGCCTGGGTCGTCTCTAGGCCTGCTTACCAGGCTGTCAGTCTAGCATATGTCTTGACTGGTCTTCTGGGCTGAATCTCTGTTTTTTCCTCTGTTCTCTCATTTTCCTGGACCTAAGATTTTCCCTTTAGGGTTTTTGTTATGTTAGAGAGAACTTACATACTGGTATTAGATGTTTTGTCTGTTGGGCCATTCAATTTCACTTGATAACTTTCTCCTAACATCCCCGAATGAGATGAAACCAACTCTAAGGTTAAGTTTCCCCCAAATACCAGATTAGGAAAGACTTACTTCAGTGTTTCAACATCACCACTCTAGGTATCTTCAACGATTCACTCTGTATCTACTGAGAATAACAGTCTATTGTTGTGCCTGGGAATATATAATGGACTGCCTTAACTCAAGGAAGATGAACACATTAAAGTAGAAGAGGACAGGGGTGGAAATGTCACCTTATTCAATTGCTCCTTTCACAAAACTTTAATCAGCCCTTCTTTTGTCAGCTTCATTTTTCATACCAGCTATCTAGTATATGTACCTGCACTGAGCCCAAAGACCCTCCATTCAGATTTCTGAAAGGCAGATTATGTTCCACGTGGTCAACAGCCCTTTCTGAATTCTGCCAGATCATGCAATTTTCATTCATTTTCTCCGGTGATTTAACATGTTCCCATCCATTTTCATCTTCTCTGAATTTCTGTGCTTTCTCATATTTCTCATATTTGTGTTGCCCTTCCTCATTACTATTATTGGTTCATTTCTTTTTATACTTCAAAATTTTTTGTTGTTGTTTTATTTTCCTTGCGGCTGTGCCCACAGCATGTGGAAATTCCTGGGCCAGGGATTGAACCCCAGCCACATTAGCATCCCAAATACTGCAGTGACAATGCTGGATCCTTAACCTCCCAAACCACAAGCAAACTTCCCCCAAAGCTTTAATTTCAGTATTTCATTGTAGATTTTAGAGAACTGTGAAGTGAGATGCTTCTGGGGATGAAATCTTGGGCTAGAAATCTATAACGTTTTATTATATGGTGAGGCATGTGCCCCCAAATACTCTTCTCTTCTAATTTGTCTTGGCTATTATTTTCTATTATTCATCCATGGGAAGTTTAGAATCATTTTGTTGAGTTCAAAGAAAAAATCCAATTGGAATTTTAATTGGAAATGCATTAAATTGATTAACTTGGGAATGATTGCTTTTTATTTTTAATTAAATTTCCAGGCACTGTTATTTTTTTAGCTTTACTAATTATAAATTTCTAAATTTATTGCATTTTTGTCAGAACCTGGTCTCTGCTATATTTCCTTTTCCAAAGCAGTATAGTGGTAAATGAATTGTCTTTGGCATCCCCTGCCCCAATCCTTCTCAACATGTGGGGTACTTGACCAGCAGCATCCACATCAACTGGGGAGCATTGGAAATGCAAATAATAGGATCCCAGTTCAGATGCCCTGTATCATTGACTTTGGGTATGGGGATCAGCAAACCTGCCAGTGGACTCTGATGCACACTAGGATTAAGAACCACTGAGAATGACATCTCAAGGCCATGTAACCTTAGGAAAATACTTAACCAAATTCTAAATACTCTCACATATAAAATGGAGATATAACTCCCCAAATTTCATGCATTGCTACTAGGAATAAATAAGGTAATATACATGAAGCCTTTAACATATTTCCTGGCATGTTGTGAATATAGACTATTACCAGTGATCATCATTAACTATGTTATCATAACTGTATTTTTGTCCAATAGAAATCTGAAACTTTCTTTGCCATGACAAATATGGCAAAGGGTCCATATTTACTGTATAAGTGAGTATATCCCCCTTATTTGTCTATGAACTATTTGCTGTCTTTATGAAAACAGAGGTTATGATTTTTACATCTTTATGAAAACAGAGGTTACAATTTTTACTTATTTATATAAGTCCTTAGTAGGTTGGCCATTGGATCTATAAATTATTGCGTATTTTGTTAAACTTTCCCAAGATTTTTGCATCTATAAAACATTTCTTGTGATGTGAAGATTTGCTTGATATGTGTCAATGTTCTGTTACACTGCAATAAATGCCCCTCAGTTTATCACACTGTGGATTGTAATTTTATTTTTATTGGGTTTCACTTACTCTTTCCATCCTTGAGTTCATTTTATTTCCATTTACTTAATATATTTTTATCTCTTCTATTTCAAGTATTTTCTTGTCTTTTGTAACATTTAAATATATTTTATAAGTATCATGCCATTGTTTTTTTTAATATGTAGATATATATTTTTTTAATATGAAAGCTTAACCCCACTAGAATTATAATGGTATATCCTTCCAACTGCTTTAAATTCCTGGTCTAAATATGTCTGCGTATGTATCTACTTATCCATCATGCATGTATGTATACATGCGTGTGTATCCATCTGCCCTTCTATTTATATGCTTTACTAAATTTTGCTATAAGTCTTTTATTCACACATATTTTGGAAGGTTTTATTCATGACTAATCATTATTTTCACATTTTCAAAACTGTTATTTAATTCATGTCTCTCATTTTCAATATATTTTTTTGGCTGCACCCGTGGTATGCAGAGATTCCTGGGCCAAGATTTGAACCCATGAAGCCACAGTTGCACCCTGCGTCACAGCTGTGGCAGTGCCAAATATTTTACCTGTTATGCCAGAAAGGAACTTCCTCATTTTCAATATTTAAAGGAATAAATTACCTAGGCGACCTTCCATTTAGAGGCAATGAAATATAATGTGCTTATAATGTTCTCATGCTTTTATATTTCATATAAAATGATTTTTACACTGCTGTAGTATAAATTGTATACTCTCAAAGTTTATATTTGAAGGTCCTAACCCTCGATGTGACTGTATTTGGAGACTAGGTATTTAGGAGGTAATTAAGGTTAAATGAGGCCATGGAGTAGGATCCTAATCTGATAGAATTAGTGAATTTATAAGAAGAGGAGGAAGTTTGGATGGGCAATAGGGACCTACGGTAGAGCACAGGGAACTGCGTGTGATTGTGTTACTTTGTTGTACAGCAGAAATTGAAGAAACAATGTAAATCAACTATACTTTTTTTTTTAAAGAAGCTGAATTCTCTATCTTCATGTCCCTGCACCAAAGAAAGTCCAAGTGAACATGGAGTGAGAAGTCGGCCCCCTAAAGGCCATGAAGAGAACTGTAACCCGAGCCTAAGTGCCCTAGCAGTCTTACAGTCTGCTTCAAATTCATACTCAGCCTCCAGAAATGTCAAAATCCAAATTATCTGTTTTTTTTTTTAAGTCACCTAGTCTATGGTATTATGTCATGGAAGCCTTATATTTTTAAATAGCTTATATTGGTCCTAGAAAAGTGATTGTTATTTGTGCTTTGTTTTCTAACTATTTACAGTCCTTGACTTAATTTCATTTAAATGCTTTTACCATTTGTATTAGGGTTCTCTAGAGAAATAGAACATATAGGATATATGTAAAATTCTAGATATCTGTATACCCAGAGATACGTAGAAATATTATGAGGAATTGGCTCATGTGATTATGGAAGCTACGTCCCATGATCTGCCATCTGCAAACTGGAGCGCAGAAAAGCCTATTTCAAAGGCCTGAGAACCACAGCACTGATTCCAAGGGCAGAGAAGACAGATGTCCTGCTCAAGCAAAAGGCAAATCTATTCTTTTGATGCCTTCTCTTTTATTTAGGTCCCAGATCATGTGGATGATACCCACTCACATGGATCAAGTGATGGACTTTACTAAGTCTACCAGTTCTGCTAATCTCTTCTGGCAGCACTCTCATAGACACACACAGAAATGATGTTTACCAGGTATCTTGGAATCCTTTAACATAAAATTAACCACCATATCCTTATTCTCTGTCTTTCTTTTTCCTTGTTTATTAAATTTGTAGGTTGTATTATATTTCCAAGTTTTTTTTTCCTACTGGAGGAGGGTACAGGCATATCTGAGATCTTCATAAATGAAAGGCAACTTTGACAAGTATAAAATTCTTGTTTCTCAAAATTTTTTCATCCAAACCATGTTGTACAGCTGTACTCCCAGTCCCTTCAGCATTTTGCTTTGCAAATGTGAGTTTGTTTAACAACATCGTTTTTATGGCTTTGAATATTGCCTGTTTAGTTTTCCAGTTTGATATTTTTCTTAGGTTTATAATTACAGTAAAAATTGCCAGATGTGGATCTAAATGTGATTCTCTTTTCATTGATTTTGCCATCAAATCTGTGAAACTTTCAATCTGTACATGCTTTCTAGAACTGGAGAAGGACATACCTTACAGTATATCCTTGATGTTTTCCTCTGCTTTCATTAGTTTTTCTCTCTTTTTTTTCGGAAACACTTTTTTTTTTTTAATCTGGATATTTCTCACCCATTTTGGGTTCTCTACATGAGTGGATGATCTATTTCAAGACTTTAATCTTTACTATCTGTGTTAGTTTCTCAAATTTGTCCTTTAAGTTGGTAATTGGATCCTGGTCATTTAAAATCAATTCTTCTTTTTTTTATGCTCCATTAGTCATTTGAATTTTATTTTTATTTCCTCCTACACACTATCTTATCAATCTTCTTTTCCTTTTATTTTCTAGAATTTTCATCTTAGCCTAAAAGATTTCTTCTTAGGGACCTCTGCTCTTTATAGAAGAGACACACATTCCTGTATCCTCTTGATAAAAACAATCTCTTTATTGTATAGGAGATAATTTCTAAAGATGGTCACTCCTTTTTTTCATATTCATCTTTGACTATGTGTACTTCAGTCACAGATTTTAAAACTAGCTACAAATATACATTGCTACAGATTTCTCTTGGTTTCCCCTGAGGGCTTTTTTTTTTTTTTTTTTTTTTGGCTGCACCTACGGCATATGGAAGTTTCCAGGCTAGGGGTAGAATTGGAGCTTTAGCTGCCAGCCACAGCCACAGCCACAGCCACAGCACCCCAGCTCACGGCAATGTCTGGTCCTTAACCCACTGAGCAAGGCCAGGTATCGAACCCTGCATCCTCACGGATACTAGTTGGATTTGTTTCTGCTGAATCACAACGGATACTTCACCCCTGAGAAATTTTGATCCCAGTTCCTACTTTCCAGGAAACATGCATTTACTGCTGATTGCTGCTACAGAATCTGAATTTGCTCCTACCTCTGTTGTCTTAGTGATATTCCAATTGAAAGATGAATAAAAATTTGAATTGTTAATGTATCCATTAATCCAAACTCTTCTGACATTTCCTCTGAGTCCACTCTCTTGTGACATATAAGATTCTGCTTGTGGAGACCCCTATTCTTCATGCCAGAATGTGTGCACATGAATGCTTGAAGGTGTTCTAAGAATTTCTGACTTCCAAAAGAAGACAAAAATTGAGGGGGGGGGGAGGCAGTGTCCTGGATGCCTGAAAAATCAGCCTCCATGCAGAAGAATAGCAATTACACAACTCTCTCACTTTTTGCCTGAGACTTGGACTTATAAAAGCTGAAAGATGAGGTCACTTCCTGTCTTTATACAGGTGATTTTTATTTTACAGTTTAAAGACTGCCTTGCCCTGAGGTGAAGTCTGGGCAGGTTTTTCAGATGTCAACATTTTAAAAGAGGAAAGTGGGGTCCAGAGAGGTTAACTAACTTTATCAAGGTCACACAGCTAACAGTGGATTTGAGGGAGCGCATCAAGGTCTCTGGACTCAGCACACTCTTCCTTGTTAGAAAACCACACTGCCTTTCTGAGGACAAGTTTGTTCACTGATAAACCTAAGGAAAGCTGATGATCTGAAGATTCAACAACAGCACGGCAGCCTATTTTCTTTGCAAAAAATAATGTCTTATATTCCCATCTTGAATCTCCTATAAAATAGTAACACGATTCATTTAATGCTCACCCACATCATTTATCAACTGAAACTTCATCACAATGCATTTTTACCTCCTCCTAATGCCTTCCTAATAGCAGTGGCTCATGTAATTTTCTCCTATTCTGACCTCTTTTGATCCCTGTTATACTCCACTGCCTACTTTGGATACCTTCTTGGGTCTTTTTTCCCCAGATGGAACCCACTATTTTTGCTGCATAGGCCGTGTTTTATTCAGTTTTTCTCCTACACCATCTAGCATAAAAGTAGGCCCACAGGAAGTGTTTATAGAGTAGCCTAGTCTAGGGTACAATTCTAAAATAGCATGTTTCTCTGGAGACTACTTACAGGAAAATTAAAATTTAATTAATTATCTAATAGTATCTGCCTTTTTTTAAAGTTGGCTCAAAATAGCTTTCATTTACCTTTTTTGCTTCCTCCCTTACATAGGTAATCTTTCGTGGATATTAAAATGTCTTGTTCAGCAAATATTTCATGAGGGTCTTCTATGTGCTGAGCACTATGGCATTATATTAGGGAAAACAGTGAATAAGATATAGTTTCTGATGCAAATGCTCACTGTCTGATGGGCAAGGCAGACATGTACGCAAATACTCACAGCCCAATTTGGGAAATGCTCCAATAAAGTTAGGCTCCAGAGGAGAAGAGAGCAACTAATTTACCTTGAGACAGTGTCAAGCTCTCTACCTCATTCTTTTCAGAATAAAACATAGCAAGAAAGCCCACTCCCAAAGGACCCATAAAACCATAGTTCTCCATAGACTTGAATATATTGAACAAACCTCACCTAATCCTGTCAGTGGTGCTATTTGGGAGTCTAAGGGCACAGGGACCTCAAAAGGACACCAGTAGACCATGACCAATAGCATAAGAAATAATGAACATTTTTACAATGATGAAAAAATAAATCCCTTTCCTGTGTCCTTCTAAATTTACTTTGACTAGCTATTGAACAGGCATTTCATAGATTCAATACATCACAACATATTAAGTGCTGCTCAGCTCCTGACACCCCCGCTGCCCTGCTGTGGACCGTCTCTTTCTGTTTGCATCTTGGCCATCCTCTGTGCATATAAACTAAGCATCTCCATTTCTGTTCTCAGAGTGTACCATGCCGTACAACCGAGATTTCAAGAACAAATATCAACAGTGGGTAAGCCAAACATATCTTGTCAAGAGAGTGCCACTGCAGTGTAAAGATTGATTTGTAGAGGGAGGTCTTGCATATAAGTAGATGTGAAGGCAAGGACTGAGGTTAACAAGTTTCCACTGTGCGAGTTTATTTATAACAAAATAACAAAAGGACAGTTCTGCCTCTGCCAATTACTCCCCATCTCTTCTTGTATGCATTGCTATAGCAGCTTTATTCGTCACCAGAAATCCAGGCTCTCCAGTGAAAATCCAGTTAGAACACTTTGGACAAAATACTTGCCCTCAGAACTTATGTTTCCACGTGGACTGACATCATTTCATGCAAGTCAGTACTGTCTGGAGGTGCTCTCTGTGCCCAGGCAGTGCTTAGATGCACAAAATGAATGAAAAAGAAGACATGGGCCTTACATGGAAGATGCTTACAGAGACCAGACACACTGATATCCCACAGAATAAAGTGTATGATTGAGACTAAGCTGTATGTTCTACTGTACACCACCGGGAACTATATCCAATCTCTGGAGGAAAGAACATGATGAAAGATGATATGAGAAAAAGAATGTGTGTGTGTATAGAAATTACCACATTATAAATAAGCTACACTTTAATAATAAAAAAAGTTCGTTGCATAAATTTCCAAACATTGCATACTGGAGGTAAGAAAATGGAGATGTCATTTTCGACCTGAAACAGCTGGGCATAGCTCAATAGAAGAGGTGGTGGTGATTGAGTTGGTACTTGAGGAAGAGTTAGGTGAAGAGCAGATTGTGGCTGGCTACATGGTGACACATGGATGGTGACATGTGTCATCATCTTCAGTCTCAGTAGACTGACAGAATCAGGGCCAGAGCCAGATAGCTAGATGTATATGGAGATGGTTTGATTTAGGTACCCACCTACTCAACAAATCTTTATTGCATTACCCTAGGAACAAGGGGCCCAATATTGCTGAAGAGCTTATTTATTCCTAAAGGCAGCTCACATCTTAATGGAGAGTACAGAGAGTAACAAGCATTTAGACAATGATAAGAGGGCACTGCAGTTATTGTAATGCCGTGGGAGCGTGGAGAAGGGACATCTAAAATGAACTTGGACATAAAGGAAATTTTTTCACAAGAGTTGACATCTGAGCTTATAGGAGAATATGGAGAGTGGGAAGTAGGGCTACACTGACTCAATCCTTCTGACTTCTAGATCCCTCTGTCCCCTGATTACACAATTAGACACACTTTCTATTACATACACACTATTCTCAGCAAGCTCCTCCTCTAAAGCTGCTATCCACAGAATGGCTGCAGATCATGACCAGTTCTCAGATCAGCCAAAATCACAAACAGCAGTTGAACTGTTTTATTCAGGGGTAGGTTGCCAGTGGGTTCCATAATAAACTTTAAAGTCCTTAGGGTACAAATCTGCAGGAAGCTCACAGCCAGTTAACTCAGAATATCAAACATATTGTTGATGGCTAGCTACTTGTACCTTGTTCCTCAGAATAAAGGGTCTCCTAACCCTGAGGAAATGTTATGCCCTCTCCTTGGCCCCAAGTGATCTTCTTCTGCACCTAAAGACATGTTAACCATGGCCAATGAACTCTCAAAAACATGCCTTGGATATGAGAGGGGATGTGTGGACAGCATCTATTTCCCAGTCATAGATTTTATATTACACAGAGGTAAGAGACTGAACTAATCTGTGAATTTTTGGAGAGTTGCCCTTCTGGAAATAAATCTAAGGCATGCCCCTACCCTACTCCTCATCTCCATCTCAGAGTTTTCACAATCTGGAAGGTGCCATAGTTGTCATTTTCAGTTCCTCTTTCTGCAAAGAAACAGTTCTTGCCCCCCATCCTTCCTCCAAATCTGGCTTCCCCCAGCTCTTCTTTGCATGTTTATATCCACCCTTCCCAAGGGAAGGACCTACTTCTTTTCCTGACCTACCTAGGCACTGAAAACTCCAGCCCCATGAAGGTTTTTCTCACCTGGAACATTGAGTTGTCTACTGAACTAGCAATACCATCCTGCAGTCCTTTCTTGGTATCTGATAAGCCATCATTAATTTGTTGGACAGGTGAAGAGTTAATTAGTGAAACAGCATGGTTTAGAGGCACATTTCTTTGGGTTTCCCATATTTTCTAGCACCCGAAGATATTTAAATTACACTTTGGATGAGAGAGGGCTCATAATGATGTCAACAATGTAATATAAAATTTATATATTAAACTCTGTTGATCATTCTCAGTTGTAGAAATACCTCTTACACATAAATAACATTCTCCAAAAGTGTGTAAAAATGTGTTAAAAATAAATTCTTGATTTACTTGAATTTTTAGAATAGTTTACTTACTTTGATGATTATATTGCTAAAAATATTTTACTTCTCTGATTTCTTAAACAAAGCGTAATAAATAGCTTTCAAAACAATTATTGTTGTCTATGCCATACACTTTGCAATCCGCTTCTAGAATCAATGGCCCCAGAGCTGTGTTTTGGAGTTCTTGTGAAAATTTCCAGAACTTTCTATTGCTTTTCTTATTCTCAGGCTATTGACAACATCTTCTGCTTTGCGTGTGATTTCATGGAACTGCCTTTTTCTTTCAGTCTGATGATTTTACTCTGCTTTGGAATTGGAAAGTTAAATGTTTTCCTTGTAAGGGATAGTCATAATGTAAGTGCCAATGAGTCATGAGGACCATGCTTAGGAGTTACAATTTGATTTTTGGTTATCAATGTTTAAACCAATGAACTGCCTTTCATTTAATTCTAGATTTTTATTCCTATTGTTAAAATTCTAGGTTTCCATAAGATTGACATCAGAACATTACTATCTTCAATGTTATGACAAAGATTTCTTGATTTATAAGGGATACAAAGTTATAAAATCTAGGCCAGAAGGGACCTATATCTTAAAGAAATTACCCATCCTCTTGAAGAGAAATAACCCTCAGCATATAAAACAAGGATGAAGTAGAAGACATAAGGCAACCTACTCCAATCATTTAGCAACAGAGTTGTGTGAAAGAATAAAATTTTAACCTGCTTTTTCAAATAACTATCCAATTCCCATTCTGAAGCTTATGGACTTGTGAGTAAGTTTAGTTTTGATCATTTGGACTAGGTTTATCTTTGAAAACTGAAAACAATTTTTGAAACAGAAGCAGTGTCAAACAAGAGAAGTCTAGCTAAACCTCCATTTTGCTGGGAAGTATGGGAATGGAGCTCATTTGGAGCAAATGTAGAGCTAGTTTGATCTCAACCAAGGCAAGAACTGAGAAGTCACAGCATGTAGTTAATGAGTTTTTGGCACATGGTGGGTTTCCAGACTTGAGGACACTAGGACAGAGTGAAATCCTGACCCACTAGAAGAGTTCAGTTTTTGTGTTCATACTGATTCTGAAAAGTAATCTCATGCTTTCCCACAACCCCATACTCCAGAAGTCATCACAAATTCTTTAAAAGAAATGATGGGGAGAAAGAGAGAGGAGGACTTTTTCTGTTTCTTTTTTTTTTTGCATTACTCAATGAATTTATTACATTTATAGTTATACAATGATCATCACAATCCAATTTTACAGGATTTCCATCCACAACCACAGTGCATCCCCCACCCCCCAAAATGTCTCCTTTGGAAACCATAAGTTTTTCAAAGTCTGTGAGTCAGTATCTGTTCTGCAAAGAAGTTCATTCTGTCCTTCTTTCAGGTTCCACATGTTGGTGAAAGCATTTGATGTTGGTGTCTCATTGTCTGGCTGACTTCACTTAGTATGATAATTTCTAGGTCCATCCATGTTGCTAAAAATGCCATTATTTCTTTCCTTTTAATGGCTGAGTAATATTCCACTGTGTATATGTACCACATCTTCTTGATCAACTCCTCTGTAGATGGACATTTAGGTTGTTTCCATGTCTTGGCTATTGAAAATAGTGCTGCAATGAACATTGGAGTACATGTGTCTTCGCAAGTCGTGGTTTTCTCTGGATAGATGCCCAGGAGTGGCATTGCTGGATCAAATGGTAGTTCTATGTTTAGTTTTCTGAGGAATCCCCATACTGTTTTCCACAGTGGTTGCACCAATTTACAATCTCACCAACAGTATACTAGGGTTGCTTTTTCTCCACACCCTATCCAACACTTACTGTAGGTAGATTTTTGATGATGGACATTCTGGCTGGTGTAGGGTGGTACCTCATAGTGGTTTTGATTTGCATTTCTGCAATAATGAGTGATGTTGAACATCTTTTCATGTGTTTTTTGGCCATCTGTATGTCTTCTCTGGAGAATGGTCTATTTAGATCTTCTGCCCGCTTTTTGATGGGGTTGTTTGGTTTTTTTGGTATTGAGCTGCAGAAGGTGTTTATAAATTTTAGAGATTAATCCATTTTCAGTTGATTCATTTGCAAAGATTTTCTCCCATTCTGTGGGTTGTCTTTCCATTTTGTTTAGGGTTTCCTTTGTGGTGCAAAAACATTTAAGTTTAATTAGGTCCCATTTGTTAATTTTTGTTTTTACTGTCATTACTCTAATAGGTGGATCTGAGAAGATGTTGCTGTCGTCTATGTCAGAGAGTGTTTGGCCTATGTTTTCCTCTAAGAATTTTATAGTATCTGCTTTTATGTCTAGGTCTTTAATCCATTTGAAGTTTATTTTTGTGTATGGTGTTAGGTAGTTTTCTAATTTCATTCTTTAACATGTGGCTGTCCAGTTTTCCCAGCACCACTTATTGCACAGGCTGTCTTTTCTCCATTGTATATTCTTGCCTCCTTTGTCATAATTTAGTTAGCTGTAGGTATGTGGGTTTAATTCTGGGTTTTCTATCCTGTTGCACTGATCTAAATTTCTGTCTTTGTGCCAGAATCATACAGGTTTGATGACTGTTGCTTTGTAGTCTAGTCTGAAGTCTGGGAGCCTGATTCCTCCAGCTCCATTTTTCTTATTCAGGATGTCTTTGGCTATTCTGGGTCTTTCGTGCTTCCAAGCAAACTTTAAAATATTTTGTTCAAGTTCTGTGAAAAATGTCCTTGGTAATTTGATAGGGATTGCATTGAATCTGTATATTGACTTGGTAGTATAGTCATTTGATAATATTTACTTTTCCAATCCAAGAACATTGTCTTTCCATCTATTTGTGTCATCCTCGATTTCTTTCATCAGTGTCGTATAGTTTTCAGAGTACAGATCTTTTGTCTCTTTAGGTAGGTTTACTCCTAGGTATTTCATTCTTTTGAATGTAATGGTAAATGGGATACTTCCCTAATTTCTGTTTCTGATCTTTCATTGTTAGTATATAGAAATGCCATTGATTTCTGTGTATTAATTTTTCATCCTGCAACTTTGCCAAATTCATTGATGAGCTCTAACTGTTTTCTGGTAGAGTCTTTAGGATTCTCTATGTATAGTATCATGTCATCTGCAAATAGTGATATTTTTACTTCTTCCTTTCCAATGTGGATTCCTTTTATCTCTTTTACTTCTCTGATTGCTGTGTCTAGGCCCTCCAAAACTATATTGAAGAGTAGTGGCAAGAGAAGACATCCTTGTCTTGTTCCTAATCTTGGCATGAATTCTTTCAGTTTTTCACCACTGAGAATGATGTTTGCTGTGGGTTTGTCATACATGGCCTTTATTATGTTGAGGTAGGTTCCCATTATGCCCACTTTCTGAAGGGTTTTTAACCAGAAATGGGTGTTGGATTTTGTCAAAGCCTTTTTCCTCATCTATTGAGAGGGTCATATTGTTTTTATTCTTCAGGTTGTTAATGTGGTGTATCACACTGATGGATTTACAGATATTGAAGAACCATTGCATCCCTGGGATAAATCCAACTTGATCATGATGTATAATTCTTTGAATGTATTGTTGGATGTGGTTTGCTAGTATTTTGTTGAGGAGTTTTACATCTACGTTCATCAGTGAAATTGGCCTGTTGTTTTCTTTTTTGTGTGTGTATCTTTGTCTGGTTTTGGTGTCAAGGTGATGGTGGCATCATAGAATAATTTTGAAAGTATCTCTTCCCCTGCAATTTTTTGAAATGGTTTCAGAAGGATGGGTATTAACTCGTCTCTAAAAGTTTGATAGAATTTGCCTGTGAAACCATCTGGTCCTGGGCCTTTGTTTGTTTGAAGTTTTTTAATCACAGTTTCAATTTCAGTTCTTGTGATTGGTCTGGTCTTCTTTTCTATTTCATCTTGGTTTAATCTTGGGGGATTGCACTTTCCTAAGAATTTGTCCATTTCTTTTAGGTTTTCCATTTTATTTCCATATAGTCACATATAGTAGTATCTTATGATCCTTTGTATTTCTGTGATGTCCATTGTTCCTTCTTTTTCATTTCTAATTTTATTGATTTGAGTCCTCTCTTTTTCTTGATAAGTCTGGCTAAGGGTTTATCAATTTTGTTGATCTTTTCAAAGATACAGCTTTTCATTCTGTTGATCTTTTCTACGGTTTTCTTCATTTCTATTTCATTGCTTTCTGCTCTGTCATTCATGATTTCTTTCCTTCTACTAACTTTAGGTCTTGTCTGTTCTATCTCAAGCTGCTTTAGATATAAAGTTAGCTTGTTTATTTGAGCTTTTTCCTGTTTCCTGAGTGGACTTGTATTGTTATAAACTTTCCTCTTAGGACTGATTTTACTGCATCCCATAGGTTTTGGAGTGTGGTATCTTTGTTGTCATTTGCTTCTAGGCATTTTTTAATTTCATTTTTGATTTCTTCAGTGATCCATTGTTTGTTTATTAACATTCATTTAGTCTCCACGTGTTTGTGTTTTTTGCAGTTTTTTTCTTGTTGTTGATCTCCAGTCTTATAGCGTTGTGGTTGGAAAAGATGCTTGATATGATTTCAATTTTCTTAGAGTTACTTAGGTTGGATTTGTAGCCCAGAATATGGTCAATCTTAGAGAATGTTCCATGTGCACTTGAGAAGAATGTGTGTTTTGTTGCTTTTGGGTGGAATGTCCTGTAAATATCTATTAAGTCTATCTGATCTAATGCTTCATTCAGGGCCTATGTTTCCTTACTGATTTTCTGTCTGGATGATCTGTCCATTGCTGTAAGTGGGGTGTTAAAGTCCCCCACTATTATTGTTTTACTGTCGATTTGTCCTTTTAAGGTTGTTAGCAGTTGCCTTATATATTTTGGTGAACATATGTTGGGTGCATAGATATTTAAAATTGTTATATCTTCTTCTTGAATTGACCATAATGTAGTGACCTTCCTTGATTATTCATTTTAAAAATTCTATTTTGTCTGTTATGTGTATTGCTACTCCAGCTTTCTTTTGATTCCTATTTGCATGGAATATTTTCTTCCATCCTCTTACTTTCAATTTGTATGTGTTCCTAGAAGTGAAGTGGGTCTCTTGATGACAGCCTATTTACGGATGTTGTTTTTGTATCCATTCAGCCAGTCTATGTCTTTTGGTTGGGGCGTTTGGTCCTTAACATTTAAGGTAATTATTGATATGTATGTTCTTATTGCCATTTTATTAATTGCTTTGGATTAGTTTTTGTTGCTCTTTTTTCTTCCCTTCTTCTCTCCTCTTCTGGTTTGTTGACTATCTTCAGTGTTGTATTTGAGTTGACTTTTCTTTTTTTGTGTGTGTATCAATTGTAGATTTTTGGTTTGCCATTATTCTGAAGTTTTGATATGAGTCTATATTTATATGAGATTAAGTTGTTGGTCTTTTAAATGCAAGTGCCTCTCCAGTGTCCTGCAATTGCACCCACCTCTTCTCATGATTTCTGATTTTGGTGGCTTAATTGTGCATGGATGACTTTGTGCATTTACTGTATATATACCTTTACTGGTGAGCCTTGTGATTTGTGGTATTTTTGTTTCCTGTTGCAGCCTTTTCTTTTCTGCCTAGAGAAGTTCTTTTAGTATTTGTTATAAAGCTGGTTTAGTATTGCTGAATTCTCTTAGCTTTTGCTTATCTGTGAAGCTTTTGATTTCTCCTTCAAATCTGAGTGAGAGCCTTGCTGGGTAATGTAATATTGGTTGGAAGTTTTTTCCTTTTAGCATGTGAAGTATATCATGCCATTCCCTTCTGTCCTGCAGAGTTTCTGCTGAAATATCTGCCGATAACCTTATTGGGGTTCCCTTGTATGTTATTTATTTCTTTTCCCTAGCTGCTTTCAAGATTTTCTCTTCATCTTTAATTTTGGACAGTTTGATTAATATGTGTCTTAAGGTGTTCCTCCTTGGGCTTATTTTATATGGTACTCGTTGTGCTTCCTGGATTTGAGTGAGTGGTTCCTTTTCCATGTTAGGGAAATTTTTGGCTATTATCTGTTTGAGTATTTTTTCTGTCATTTCTCTCTCTCTTCTCCTGACACCCCTATAAGATGGAAGTTGGTGTGTTTAACGTTGTCCCAGAGTTCTCTGAGACTCTCTTCATTTGTTTTCAATCTTTTTTCTCTTTTCTGTTCTGCATCTGTAATTTCCACTAATCTGTCCTCCACTTCACTTATTCGTTCTTCTGCCTCCTATATTCTGCTGTTGGCTGCTTCTAATGAATTTTTTATTTCAGTCATTGTATTTTGCATCTCTTCTTGTTTATGTTTTATATCTTGTATCTCTTTGGTCAGTGTTTCCTGTAAGTTATACATCTTTGCCTCCAGTTTATATCCAATGTCTTGCACCATCTTCAGCATCAACAGTTTAAAGTCTTTTTCCTGGAGGCTGAGAATCTCCTGACCACTTAGCTGATTTTTTGGGATTTTTTTCTTTTTCCTTCATCTGAGTTATAGTTCTCTGTCTTTTCATTTTTATAGGTTTTTCGTGTGGTATCCTTTTTACAGATAATAGAGTTGTAGCCTCTCTTACTTCTGGTGTCTGCCCCCCTTGTGACTGAAGTTGGTACAGGGATTTGATGTAGGCTTCCTGATGGGAGGGGCTGATGCCTGCCCACTGGTAGGTGGAGCTGATTCCTATCCCTTTGGTGGGTGAGACTTTGTCTCTGAGTGAGATTAGAGGCAGGGCTCTGTGCCTGGGGGGTCTTTAGGCAGCCTGTTTACTGAGGGGTGGAGCTGTGATCCCACCTAGATTGTCATTTGGCCTGGGGTTTCTCAGTGCTGATGGGTGAGGGGAAGATTTTTCCCAAAATGGCCGCCTCCAGATAAAGGCATGCTGCTGAATATTCCCAAGAGTTTTGCTTCCAGTCTCCCTCCCCACCACAAGCCACATTCATCCCTGTTTTCCCAGGAGGTCCTCAAATAACTTTTGTCAGTTTTGACCCATATTCCTATGGATACTTTGCTTTGCCCTGGGACAAAGTGGTATTGTGCACCTTTTAAGAATGGTGTCTCCATTTCCCCCAGTCCCATGGAGCTCCTACACACAAGCCCCACTGTCCTTCAATGCCAGATGCTCTGGGGGCTCTTTATCCAATGCCAGGTCCCCACACATGGGAGTTTGATGTGGGTCTCAGAATTCTCACTCCTGTAGGTGAGTCTCTGTGATACAGATAGTTTCCAGTATGTGGGGCTTCCTACCTGGGAGGTGTGGGGTTGCTTATATCACAAAGTTGCCCCTCCTACTTCTTGATATGGCCTCCTCATTGTCTTCTGGAGTAGGATATCTTTGTGAAAGTTTCCTGTCCATTTGGTTGAAGGTTGCTCAGCATTTAGTTGTAAATTTTGTTGTTTTTAGGGGCGAAGTTGAGTTCCAGTCCTTCTATTCCACCATCTCAATCCCATCTCTGGACATTGGTTTTTGATATTTGGAACCACATTCCTTTTGTTTCTTAGTGGACCAAGAGCTTTTCCCTACAGAACTGCCTTTTTAAAAACCATTCAATAAACTGAACACTGTAAGATGCTAAGGATGCTGCCCTTGACAAGACGGATATCATCCTGTCCTCATACAGCTTGCACCTGTGCTTGCTTCCTTTTCATTCCATTGCTGAAATTCAGCCTTCAGCCTAGAGGTAACTTATAAAGAGATTTTTCACAGATGAGTGCACAGTAGTGGGAAAAGGGAAATATATTTAAGTAGACACTGCCATTGAATTTGATCCCTTTTTTGACTTTTGACTTTTTTTTTTAACAATCTACCAATCACCTGCATTTACTGACAAGATATTTTTTGGGGGAATGGACATAGGAGTATGTTAATTCATATTCCTTCTCTTAGAGAGTTCCATATCTCAAAGGGAGAAGAGAATCTTCCATATGAAATAGCCCTTAAACCAAAGTCAGGTTTTCCATGTTACCTTATGACCTGGTTGATTAGGTCCCAGTACTTTGCTTTTTATTACTAATTCATATATTTGCTTATTTAATCACTCCATTAATATGAGTTGGACATCCATTAAAGGCATGGCACTCATATGCACAAAAAGTTTTGAATTATGGGAATCAAGAGAATGGTAGCACTGAAGCACTCTTACAGACTCCATTAACTACTTCCAGATATTTCAAAACCAAAGGCATCACCTGTTACTTTCCCCAGAGGGGGCCTAACTTCCAATAGGACAAGTTCTCTCTTTAAATTTTGTTTTGAGTTAGCAGTTTTCTTCATCTACCTCACTACATGCTGCCTCTTCCTCTCCACCCCTCAAATAAAACCTACACAGAATCTCTCAGACAAATATTTGCACCAAGAAACACACTATTGGGTAATGCCTGAACTTGTTTCTTGGTCTGGTGGCCTTCAGTAGAACCCATTTTTACATCCTAGCATCTCTTCATATCAAAAGGATTTCTAGAAATGATTAAGAAAGAGGTAGAAATGTCTAAATTTTGTTTTTTTCCCTTAGTTTATTTTTTACAAACAAAATAAAATGAAATCTGAGAAAAGTTTATGTTGATTTTTTCCCCAAACACCCTAATACATCCTAATATTTCAATTCTAATTGGACACCCAGAAGTCAACAATCAAGCTTTATTTCCAACTTCTAATTGTCTGTACACTAGTGAGAATGTACTTTCACTAACCTTCATCCATCAAGTATCTGCCATCACAGCATCATAGATTCAACTCATTAGAACAGCCCACCTGAAGCTCTCCTTGCCCCTCATCTGTTTTGAAAAGCCAAATACATTTACAAATTTGCCATTCCGTTCTACTTTCAGTTCTACAAACTGTAGCTGTGATAAGATAATGCAAACTCTTGGCTATTCCTTTTCATCTTACTAAAGGTCCTACTCTAAGTCATGTTTCCTATATGGATCTCTTCATTGTGGCTCCTCTGCTGAATTCTTCTGATTCTCTGGACCTTTAGCTCATAGTCTCTTCTCTTACTGGAACTTATGTTGCCTACCTCTCTTTTGAGCTAATATATTCCAACACATTCCCTCATTGTAAGTGTAATTTTACTGAAAATTAATTAATTAATCTACTTTCCTTATAACTGAGTCTCTTCTAAGGAGTGGAGTCACTGGGGTGAGGTGGTGATGACAGTTTTATGTTGGGATGTGAAATGACTGGCGGGCAACTTGAAAGTTCTCTCTACTCTCTTTGAACTATCTTCCACAATGATTTTTGTCACAGTCTATCATTTCAGTGGATTTTTGCAAAGCTTATATGTTGTTTTTAAAGTAAGACTCCCTGCAAGCAGGGTCTGGGTTTTACATCATATCATATACCCCTTCCCCTAATTAATCACATTGCCTTAAGTATAGTAGGTGTTTCCCTCAATGAATGGATTCCAAATGCCTCTATCATTACTTCAATTGCTGTCCTAAATTGGGATGTCACAGGAGACCAAACCGTGCTGGGTGAATGAACAGTCCTTAAGCACTATTTATTTCTCAAATGCAAATCACACACACACTAGTCAAGAGGCATAGACTTATTAATGTGGTTGGTAAATGTGCCTTATGGCTGAAGGGAGGGTGGAGTGCTTGTTGCTTGTCTTCTTCCAGGAAAGCCTCAGTTAACCAAGACCCAATGAGCCATAATCCTTAATTAGGATTTATTTCTAATTTAAGAAGAAAGAGATGAAGAAAGAGAACTTGTTCATGTTAAGGAGTTAGTAAAATAAGAGCTGATGTAAAGAAACACAACCAGACTGTTAAGGAAAAAGTTAGGACCAGCTCTGTCTTTCAATGATATGCTTCTTCACTTCCTGCTTTGGAACAGGAAGATCACATCTGTAGTTTTTTATTAATACAGAAAATAATATTTGAGCAAGTCATTTATAACTGAAATCACTGAAACCCAAAAAGTTTCCTGAAAGTCCTTTAATTTATAAACTGCAATAGTCTTAAGGGGAACTCTAAGATCTTTGGAAAAAACAATTAATACAATTTTATTAATTAATAATGGCCTGATGCCAGGGGCTGGATGGTAGAAGAGCTTTTTTTTATGTTATACTAATGTTCCTTCCTAAGAGATGAGGGACTTTCTGACGATTTTTCTACCTTCTGGGAAGACTGGAAACATAACTACTGCCATCCTATTTTTCTTCACACTGTTCCCTCTCCATGGAAAGAGGAGCAACCAATTAAATTGTTCAGAGTCAGGTGCTTACTAGGACTTGTTGATAATACTGCACACACGTACCCTGACTCTGCCTGAAATGTTCCAGTCTTCTGTATTAGTCATCAGAGTAGTGGGCTTTCCTCTGCTTCCTTTTCCCTTATGGAAGCTTCCCCTACCCATGCATGGGAGAGCCAAAATTTATCCTCCCTACTTGCAATTGGTGGATAAGAACTCTGCATTTCTTTGGACTCAGTTGACGCCAATGAATTATTAATGGACTATAATGTCCTTTTTTGGGTCCTCAAACTGTAGCCATTTCTTTTAACACAATTTACCAAAACTGTGTAGTAATCACCATTTCTAGAAAATTTATAAATCTGGGGTTTTGAGTGTTGGCTTGGTTAATGATTCTTATACCTATTCTCTTTGTAGATTAAAACTTGGAGAAGAGAGGATACTGGAATTGTCTTAAGATAACTTTATTTATTTATATATTTTTGTCTCAAGCATTTTATTGTTATTTCCCCAATGTATTTTTTTTCCTTCTGTACATCATAGTGACCCGGTTACACATGCATGTACACATTCTATTTTCTCACATTATCATGCTCCATAATAAGTGACTAGACATAGTTCCCAGTGCTACACAGCAGGAACTCATTGAAAGAGGACATCATTTACCAAAGGTGAAAAAAAACAGAATTTTTTTTTAAAAGAAAAATTTCAGAATTAGTCCATATATAATTTAATTTTTCATCTCTCTGATCTAAGTGAGGAAATGTGTGTTGGTGGTTTGATGGCAATGGATAAGGAAGAAAATTCTATATGTACCTTAAAAAGTGGAAGAATGGATTGATCAGGATCTCTGGATAGTGTGGAGGGCCCACTTGAAGTATATGGTGTAATATTTAAAGTAAAATCAGTTTGTTGTTACTAATACCAAAGCACTGTAGAACCATTTTCCTTCATAACTCTTGCTCTATGTGTAAAATTTCTCTGAATTAATCACCTAAGAATGAAATTGTTTGCTCATAGAGTAGATACGAGTTTAAAGATCAGGAGTTCTGGAGGGCAGATCAAGATGGTGGATGAGTAAGACATAATGCTCACCTTCTCCTACAAACACATCAAAAAATGTGCATGTAAGACAGCTCACACAGAACATCTATTGAATGCTGGCAACAGAACTTAAACCTCCAAAAGGGGCAAGAAACTCTTGACATAACTGTGTAGAACAAAAGAAAAAGAGAAAGAGAGGAAGGAATCAGGATGAGACTAGCATTTCTGAGAGGGAGCTATGAAGCAGAAAATTAACCCACACCCTGGGAAGCCACCTGGGAACCAGCTAACCAATGGGGAGATCAGTTGAGACAGAGGGACCTCAAAGTCACTGAGAAAAGCCCAGCAACTGGACTGAGGAAGGCAAAATAGAGTGATAGATCATCTTCACCACTGTTTGGACACCATAGTCTGAGATGGTCAGATGGTAGCTGGGCACTGAGACTTAGGGTCCAGGAGATAACTAGGGTTGTCTGTGTAGGGACAGCCTGAGAGGGTAAGGAGCTGTTTGCCATGGGTGGGGGAGCAGGATGCTATGGGCTGGGGAGTGGAACACCACAGCAGAAGGAACCAGGGAGAACTTTTAGTACCACAGGAGAAACAAGGCACCATTGCTGGAGAGGGCAAGAGGAGGAGGGACAGAGAGACATAGGAATGTCCCTGCACACATGAGTGGACTCTCTCAGAGGCCAGGCATCTCTGGTGCAGGCTACAGGTGGTGAGAAGCCTCTTCTTGGGCTATGGGAGACTGGGCACTTCTTGTGCAGGCTATGGGTGGTGGGAAACCTCTTCTGTGGGCTAAGGGAAGTGGGGTAAGTGTGATGTGGTGCCTTTTGCCCAATCTACAGACAGAAGGGACAGACCTTGGTGGTTGTCTTGGAGGCCAGAGGGAGACCTGTGAGTGGGCTCCACCTATGGCCCCAGTCACCTCAGGGGTTGGCAACAACGAGGGCATGTAACAAGGCACCACACATCATTGCCCTCACTCCCCTGGGAACACACCTTCCCTGTAGCTGCCACTGTCAAATGCTCTGGACAGTGCCCCAATGCTTGATCATGGTCCCTTCCCAAGCCCCTACAACTGGGAGCAGCTGGTGCATCATGTCCTGCATGGACTAAGTGGGACAGGGTGCTTCTTGCATGGTCTTCAGGTAGTGGGGCAAACCACCATAGTTATCTCTGGCTCCAGAGGTGGGCATGGCCCACTTCTACTGGGAATCCATGAAGAAGAACACTTGCAGCCTCAACCACCTCAGATTCAGCACAGAGAAGGACACTGTGATGGAACACCACCTGTTGTTGCTCTCACTCCCCTTGGAAACAGACCCACCCTGCTGCTGTCACCCAAAAACTCTGGGCAGTGCCTAGATGCTTAATCATTGTCCTGTCCCAGGAACCTACAACTAGGAGCAGCTGGTGCAGCATCTTCTGTGGGGGCTATGCAAGATGATGTGCTTCTTGCAAGGTCTACAGATGGTGGGGTCAAACCACCTGAGTTACCTCTGACTCCAGAGGTGGGTGTAGCCTGCCACCACTAGAGGACTGTGAACAGGCACCACTTGTGGCTCCAATCACCTCAGAGTAGGGCATTATAATCAAACACTACCTATTGTTGCTCTCACTTCCGTGGGAACTCACACACTCCTCTGCTACCACTGCCAAATGCTCTGGGCACTTTGTAAATCTGCCTAGGATCATTGCCACTTCACAGGGCTCTGCAACTAGGAGTAGCCTGTGCCACCTTCTAGCAGGTCTTGCTGCTGTTAAGAGCCCAGCAACCAGGCACTGACTACTATCCCTACCCATTGCCTCCTTCTCCCTGGAAATACACTCAGAACTCTGTGGATAACAGCCTTCTCACACCAAAGAAAGAGACAGCAAATATTCAAACTTTCACTCCAAAAATAAATAGAAACCCACCACAAAATACAAAGGGGTGCTCCTGCATAGAAATAGCCCTCCAAGACTATAGTTTAGCTTCCCTAAACACACAGAAAAAGAAAAACATAAGGAAGATGAAGAAGCTTAAGAACGATTCCCAGTTAAAAGAACAGGCAAATTCACCTGAAACAGCAAAAAATAAAACAAACTTCTGCAGTCTGACAGACACAGAGTTCAATAGGGAGTTAGTGAAAATACTGAGAGAATTAAGGCTGAATATCAAGGAATTAGGAGTGTATATGAACAGCTATGCAGATTCCTTTAAAAATGAACTAGAAAATATACTGAGGAACACAGAAAAAATAGAAAAATTCATTTTCAGAGATGCAAACTGAGATAAAGGCACTAAAGAGCAGAATGAATAATGCAGAGGAACATATTACTGAGTTGGAAATTGAATAATGGAAATCACCCAATCAGGACAGCATACAGAAAACCAAATGAAAAACATGAAGGCAATATAAAAGATATATGGGGGCAATATAAAAGATATATGGGGGCAATATAAAGTGGGCTAATCTACACATAATAGGAATTCCCTAAGGAGGAGAAAAAGAAAAGGGAATTGAAAATATATTTGAAGAAATTATGTCTGAAAACTTTCCAAAACTAAAGGAAAGTGATGTCAAAATACAGGAAGCACAGAGGGCCCCAAACAAGTTGAACTCAAATAGGACCACACCCAGACATATAATAGTAAAAATGGCAAAAGTTAAAGAGAGGATTCTAAAGGCAGCAAGAGAAAAGTAAAGCATTAATCAGAAGGGGACCCCCCCCCCAAGGCTATCAGCTTATTTCTCTACTGAAACACTGCAGTCCAGAAGGGAGTGACAAGACATAATTAAAGTGCTGAAAGGAAAAAAAATGCAATCTAGAATACTCTAACCAGCAAGAATATCATTTAAAATAGAAGGGGAAATAAAGAATTTCTCCAACAAACAAAAGCTAAAAGAGTAAAGCAATTCTAAATGCATTCTAAAAGAATTACTGAAAGGGCTTCTATAAATGAAAAAAAAAAAGAAGTAAGAAGAAATAGGATGAAGGAAACTACAACTGGAAAGCAATAACTTAAATATGCCATCATAGACATCTAAAAGAGAAAAAAAATGCAGTAAAAGTGATGATAAACACAAGGAATAGCAAAAGGACAATGATGAAGAAGTTAAAAAAAAGACTTCAAAATCATAGAATGTGGGGAAGGAAAGTAAGAAAATATAGATTCTTTGTTTTTAATTTTAATAATGTGTTTGAGCCTATATGACTATAACGCTAAAGTGAGCAGATACAGGAAGGAGTTAACATACTTAAAAAAGCAAGGCAAGCACAAATCACAGCCAAACATTACATTAACAAAAACTGAAAAGAAAATTACACAAGCATAAAATAAATGGAAATAATCCAACCAAAAAAAGAAAGGAAGAAAGGAGCAACATAGAATCAACTGGAAAACATGGTTTAAAGTGGCAATAAATACATATCCATCAATAATTACTTTAAACGTCAATGGACTGAATGCTCCAATCAAAATTCACAGAGTGGCAGATTGGTTAAAAAAGCAAAAAACTATAATTTGATGTCTTCAAGAGACTCACCTTAGGGCAAAGGACATATATATTGAAATCAAGGGGTTGGGAAAAGATATTTCATGGCAATGGACAAGACAGGAAAGAAATTGCTGCAATACTCATATCAGACAAAATAGACTTTAACACGAAGGCCATAAAGAAAGACAAAGAAGAACATTATTTAATGGTAAAATGATCCATTCAAGAATGTGATATCACCATTGTCAATATATATGCCCCAATATAGGAGCACCCAGATACCTACAACAAATACTAACAGACATAAAAAGAGAAACTGATGGGAATACAATCATTGTAGGAGACTTTAACAACCCACTCACATAAGTGGACAGATCCTCTAGACAGAAAATCAATAAGGCAACAGTGATACTAAAGGACACAATAGAAAAGTTAGACTTAGTCAACATTTTACAGACCTTACATCTAAAAAAAATCAAAATATACATTCTTCTCAAGGGCACATGGGACATTCTCAAGGATCAATCACATACTGAGGCACAAAGCTAACCTCAACAAATTTAAGAGTATAGAAATTATTTAAAGTATCTTCTCTGACCACAATGGCATGAAACTAGGAATCAACCACAGGAAGAGAAATGAGAAAAAACAAACTACATGGAGACTTGAAAACATGCTACTAAAAAAAAAATTGATCAATGAGGAAATCAAAAAGGAAATTAAAAAAATACAAGACAAATGATAATGAAGACACAACCACTCAAAATCTATGAGATGCCCCAAAAGCAGTGCTCAGATGGAAATTCATAGCAATATACATCTTCTTCTAAAAAGAAGAAAAATATCATGTTGAAAACTTAACCCACCACCTAAATGAATTAAAAAAACAAATAAAACCTAAAGTCAGTAGAAGGAAGGAAATAATAAAAATCAGAGAATAAATCAATAAAATAGAGATTCAAAAATCAATAGAAAAAAAAATCAATGAAACCAAGAGATCATTCTTTGAAAAAGTAAACAAAATTGACAAACACCTGGGCAGACTCACCAAGAGGAGAGAAAAATCCCAAACGAAAATAATAAGAAATGCAACAGATGATGCAGAAATACAAAAAAAAAACAACATAAGAGAATAGAATACTACGAACAATTGTATGCCAACAAATTTGACAACCTAGAAGAAATGAACAACTTTCTAGAGACAGCCTGCCAAAACTGAGTCAAGAAGAAATCGATCAACTGAACAGACTGATCACTAGAAATGAAATTGAATACATAATAAAAACACTCCCTACAAATAAAAGTCCAGGACCCAATGGCTTCACAGAAGAATTCTACCAAACATACAAAGAGGAACTTATGCCCAATCTCCTTAAACTTTTCCAAAAGATTAAAGAAGACATTCTATGATGCCACCATCACCCTTATACCAAAACCATACACAGATACCACCAAAAAAGAAAACTATAGGCCAATATCTCTGATGAATATAGACACAAAAAATCTCAACAAAATTTTCACCAACCAAATCCAACAACATATAAAAAAATCATACACAAGGACCAAGTTGGATTCATCCCATGTTCACAAGGATGGTTCAACATAGGCAAATCAATCAATATCATACACCACATTAACAAAAGAAAAGCCAAAAACCACATGATCTTCTCAATAGATGCAGAAAAAGCATTTGACAAAATCCAACATCCATTCATGATAAAAACTCTTACCAAAGTGTGTGTAAAGGGAACATACCTTAACATAAAAAAGCCATTTACAACAAACCCACAGCAAATATAATACTCAATGGAGAAAAGCTGAAAGCCCTCCCACTAAAATCTGGAACAAGACAAGTATGCCCACTCTCACCACTGTTATTCAATATAGAATTGGAAGTCCTAGCCATAGCAACCAGACAAACAAAAGAAACAAAAACATACAAATTGGAAGGGAAGAGAAAATATTATAACTGTATATAGATGGCATGATGCTATATATAAAAAATCTTAAGTACTCAACCCAAAAACTACTTGAACTGATCAACAAATTCAGCAAAGTAGCAGAATATAAGATTAATATTCAGAAATGAGTGGCATTTCTGTATACTAACAATGAAATATTAGAAATGGAATAAAAAATACAATACATTTTAAAATTGCACTCCCAAAAATCGAATACCTGGGGGTAAACCTGACCAAGGAGGTTAAAGACTTATATTCTGAGAACTATAAAACTTTAATCAAGGAAATTAAAGAAGATGTAAAGAAATGGAAAGATATTTCCTGCTCCTGTGTTGGAAAAATTAATATCATAAAAATGGCCATACCACCCAAAGCAATATACAGATTCATTGCAATCCCTATCAAATTACAAATGACATTTTTCACAGAACTAGAACAAACAATCCAAAAATTTATATGGAACCACAATAAACCCAGAATTGCCAAAGCAATCCTGTGGAACGAAAACAAAGCAGGAGGAATAACTCTCCCAGACTTCAGGCGCTATTACAAAGCCACAGTCATCAAGACAGTGCAGTACTGGTACCAAAACAGACAGAGAAAACAATGGAACAGAATAGAGAACCCAGAAATAAACCTAGACACCTATGGTCAATTAATCTTCAACAAAGGAGGAAAGAATATAAAATGGGGAAAAGACAGTCTTTTCAGCAATGGTACTGAGGAAATTGGACAGCTGCATGTAAATCAATGAAACTGGAAGACACCATCACACCATGCACAAAAATAAACTCAAAACAGCTGAAAGGCTTTAAATATAAGACAAGACACCATCAAACTCCTGGAAGAGAATATAGGCAAAACATTCTCTGACATCAACCTTACAAATGTTTTCTCAGGTCATTCTCCCAAAGCAACAGAAATAAAAGCAAAAATAAACCAATGGTACCTAATCAAACTGGCAAGCTTTTGCACAGCAAAGGAAGCCATAAAAAAACCCAAAAGACAACTTACAGAATGGGATAAAATAGTTTCAAATGATGTGACTGACAAGGGCTTAATCTCTAGAATACACAGACAACTTATACAACTCAACAGCAAAAAAGCCAACAACCCAATTGGAAAATGGACAAAAGATCTGTATAGACATTTCTCCAAAGATATAAAGATGGCCAACAACCACATGAAAAAATGCTCAACATCCTGATTATTAGAGAAATGCAAATCTAAACTACTATGAGGTACTACCTCACACCTGTCAGAATGATCCATCATTAAAAGGTTCACAAATAACAAATTCTGGAGAGAGTGTGGAGAAAAGGGAATACTCCCGCACTGTTGGTGGGAATGTACACTGGTACAACCACAGTGGAGAACAGTATGGAGGTTTCTATACAGAGAACTACCATATGACACAGCAATCCCATTCTTGGGCATATACCCAGACAAACTTTCCTTGAAAAAGACACATGCATCCACATGTTCATTGCAACACTATTCACAATAGCCAAGATATGGAAACACCCCAAATGTACATTGACAGATGATTGGATTAGGAAGATGCGGTATATATACACAATGGAATACTACTCAGCCATAAAAAATGACATCATGCCATTTGCAGCAACATGGATGGAACTAGAGATTCTTATACTGAGTGAAGTAAGTCAGAAAGAGAAAGACAAATACCATATGATATCACATATCTGGAATCTAATATATGTCACAAATGTCCCTTTACACAGAAGAGAAAATCATTGACATGGAGAACTGACTTGTGGTTCCCATGTGGAGGGCAGGTGAGATGGATTGGGAATTTGGCATTAATAGATGCAAACTACTGCTTTTGGAATGGATAAGCAATGAGATCCTGCTTTTAGCACTGCAAAATATATGTAATCATTTATGATGGATCATGATAATGTGAGAAAAAAATATATACATGTATGTGTAACTGGGTCACCTTGCTGTACAATAGAAAATTGACAGAACACTCTAAACCAGCTATAATTGAAATAATAAAAATCATTATAATATTAAAACAAAAAAATAAAGATCCAGAGTTCCCACTGTGGCTCAGAGGAAACAAGCATGACTAGGATCCATGAAGACACAGGTTCGATTTCTGGCCTTTCTCAGTTTAAGGATCCAGCATTGCCATGAGCTGTGGTGTAGGTCACAGATATGGCCTGGATCTGGTGGTGCTGTAGCTGTGGCGTAGACTGGCCGCTGTTGGTTCAATTCGACCCCTAGCCAGGGAACATGCATATGCCATGCATGAGGCCCTAAAGAGACAAAAAAAGCTAATGCCAAATTATTTCCTAAATTGGACATATACATTTCTACTTTCTCTAGAAATACTTTCTAAAACGATTTCAGTTGCTTAGATACAGACACTACATAGGCAAAAGGATAGATTTAACCAGATTGAGGGATTGCCCAATGAATATGATAAAAGGGACAAGGCAATTAGGATTTTATCAAAGGAGTGATTAAAACAAGTTGCATGGAAACTGAGCTAGATAGAATATGAAGTAAGAACCTGGGTGAAAGATTAGCAGTGTAGGAATACTTTGGAATCTATGGTTAGATCGCTCTTTAGCCGTGCTGTGAAATGGTATGTGATGAGGTTTCACCCTTTGGAAGAAAGCTAAATGGAAATGCAAAAAGAGAAGCTTTAGACCTCAGACAAAGTGAGAAGACAGTGTGTAGATAGAATTGGTAAGAAGAACAACCATGAGATACCACTTCACACCAGTCAGAATGGCCATCATTAAATAAGTCCACAAATAACAAGAGCTGGAGGGGTTGTGGAGAAAAGGGAACCCTCCTGCACTGTTGGTGGGAATGGAAACTGGTACAGCCACTATGGAGAACAGTTTGGAGATTCCTTAGTAATCTGTACATAGAACTTCCATAGGACCCTGCAATCCCACTCTTGGGCATCTATCTGGACAAAACTCTACTTAAAAGAGGCCCATGAACCCACAATGGAATACTACTCAGCCATAAAAAAAGAATGACATAATGCCATTTGCAGCAACATGGATGGAACTAGAGACTCTCATCCTGAGTGAAATGAGTCAGAAAGACAAAGACAAATACCACATGATATCACTTATATCTGGAATCTAATATCCAGCACAAATGAACATCTCCTCAGAAAAGAAAATCATGGACTTAGAGAAAAGACTTGTGGCTGCCTGATGGGAGAGGGAGGGGTTGGGAGGGACCGGGAGATTGGGCTTATCAGACTCAATTTAGAATAGATTTACAAGAGAGGAGAGATGATGGCAGAAGAGTAGGGGGACACGCTCACCCTCTCCCACAAACACAACAAAAAAAGCACATCTACAGGATAAATGACTCGCACAGAACAGCAACCAATCGCTGGCAGAAGAATCTAAACTCCAATAACAGCAAGAAGTTTGTGACATTACTAGGTAAAACATGAAAAAAGAGGAGAGTGAGAGAAGGTGAATCTGAGCCGGAGGGGCGTTCCCAAAAGGGAACTGTGGAGGAGAAAGGGATCCTGAACCCTGGAAAGTCACCTACTTGGGGGAAAGAGCAAATGAACCAGAGGAATCTCCAGATGCAGAGAAGAGTGTAGCAGTAAGTTGGAGTTCTGAAAAACAGATCGAGATCCGAACAGATCATCTGAACTACAGGCACAGTCACCAAAAATTGACATGCCTAGGTGGGGGCTGGGCACGGAGACCTCGGCTCAGAGGTTAGTCCCCGGGAAAGGGCTGGGGGGGCGGGGTGGAGCAGAGACTGCTTGGGAGGTCTAGAAACCGGTCTGTCAAGTTTGATGGGGCAGAGACTGCGAGGGAGAATAGAAAACAAAGTTGTCCCAGAGGAAGGGAACAATACTCTAGGGGTGGGGAAGTGGAAAGCCACATCAGAGGAAACCTGGGAGAAGAGCCTGGTCTGTGCCCGTGCTTGGGAGGGGAGAGAAGAAGGGGTGGGTTACCATAGAATACTCCCCATGCCACAGTGACCTTACTGGTCTGCCAGCTATCAGAAAGCTGTGCTTCCCAGTGCATCCCCTCCGCCCACCCCCGCCACCCCCGTTGCACTCACCAGACCTGGGGCGGCCTGCCATCCGGGAGGGCTGGCCTCAACAATTGCCTGAAGCCTACCACCGCAGGGGCTGTCCCTGCACAGGCCTGCTTGCCCTTTGGAGGGGCTACACACCTGCAGAGCAGCACCAAACACCACCAGCCCCTAAGAAAAGGCCTGCAGCCCAGAAAAGCTAGAAAAAGCCTAGCAAGGCCGTGAAAAAGATCTGCCTAAATCTCGGATGGTCTTTCTGAGTCTGGCTGCCCTGGGGAGGAGCCTCTTGGGTTGGCAGCAGCCTACCTAGCTTCCAAAGCCCTCAGGGGGTGCCTTACTTGCAAAACAGCTGCAAAGGACTGCCAGCTCTCTGCAGGACCCCCTGCAGACCAGAAAACCTGCAACAAGCTTGGCCAGACTATGAAAAGATCAGCCTACATTCTCAGGCCATCCTTCTGAGTTGGGCTGCCCTAGGGAAGAGCCTCTTGGGTTCTCAGTGACCCAGATAGCTGTTCCAGCCCTCAGGGTGGGCTGCACTCCTGAGGATCAGCTGCCCAACACCACCAAACCCCTGCAAGAACCCCACAGCCTAAAAACACCAGAGCAAGATCTGCCTGACCGAGTGAAATCTGCTACCATCGTGGTGTGGACCTCCCAGTCCTGTTTGCCCTCAGGAAGTTCTCCTTTGCTTCAGAGACCCTGTTAGCCCCATCAACACTCCAGAAAAGCCACACTGCCTCAAAAAAAAAAAAAACTGACCAACAACACCAGCCCTCAGGAAACATTCCACAGCAGAGCCAAGGCAAACACTGCCCGGTCATGGAGAGTACAACTCCCTCAGGAAAAAGAAAACAACAAGCAAGATGAAGAAGCTGAGAAACCACCCCCAGTCAAACTAACAGGAGAACTCACCTAAAGCAGTCAACAATGAAACAGATCTCTGCAGTCTGGAGTTCAAAAGAGAAATAGTGAAAATACTGAAGGAATTAAGAGAAGATATGAACAGTAATGCAGATACCCTCAGAAAGGAACTAGAAAATATAAGGAGGAGCCAAGAAAAACTAGAACACTCATTTGCAGAGATACAAACTGAACTAAGGGCAGTAAAAACCAGAATGAATAATACAGAAGAACGAATCAGTGATATGGAAGATAGAATAATGGAAATCACACAAACAGGTCAGCAGACAGAAAACCAAATCCAAAAACAGGAAAGCAATATAAGAGACCTATGGGATAATATAAAGTGGGCCAATCTACGCATGATAGGAATTCCAGAAGGAGTAGAAAAAGATAAGGGAATGGAAAATATATTTGAAGAAATGATTGCTGGAAACTTCATAAGTCTAAAGGATACTGAGCTCAAGATAGAGGAAGCACAGAAGGCCCCAAACAAGTTGAACCCAAATAGACCCACACCAAGACACATCATAATAAAAATGCAAAATTTAGTGATAAAGAGAGGATCCTAAAGGCAGCAAGAGAAAAGCAGAATGTTACCTACAAGGGAACCCCCATAAGATTATCAGCTGATTTCTCTACAGACACACTACAGGCCAGGAGGGAATGGCAAGAGATATTTAAAGTGCTCAAAGGAAAAAATATGCAACCTAGAGTACTCTATCCAGCAAGAATATCATTTAAAATAGAAGGGGAAATAAAAATTTTTTCCAACAAACAAAAGCTTAAAGAATACAGCAACACAAAACCCAGGCTAAAAGAAATACTGAAAGGGCTTCTCTCAACCAAAAAGAAAGAGTGGACAGGGAAGAAAAAAGAAAAGGAAAAAAAAGAAGAAGAGGAAGGACTAGGACTGAGGAAGCCACAATCAGAGAGCAGTCACTCAAATAAGCCAGCATACAGATTTAGTCATGAACATGCTTCAAACAAAATAAAATTAAAAAGAAAAAAATAAAAAAAGAGTCATCAAAATCATAAAATGTGGGCAAGGGATGTTAGGAAATAAATAACCCTTTTTGTTTGTTTGTTTGTATGTTTCTCTTCTTAATTTTAATATAGTAATGAAGTGTTTGAACTTACAGGACCATCAGGCTAAAACACACAATTATAGGAAGGGGTTAGCATACTTAAAAAACAGGGCAACCACAAGCCAAAACCAAATATTACATTCACAAAAAATGAAAAAAAAATACTCAAGCAGATAATAACAGGAGACCATCCAACCAAAAAAAGAAAAAAAAAATAAAGGAAGAATGGAGAACCATAGAATCAACTGGAACACGAGGTTCAAAATGGCAATAAATAATCGTCTATCAATTATCACCTTAAATGTCAATGGACTGAATGCCCCAGTCAAAAGACACAGAGTGGCTGAGTGGATAAAAGGGCAAAAACCTTCAATATGCTGCCTACAAGAAATTCACTTTAGGACAAAGGATTCATATAGATTGAAAGTGAAAGGGTGGGGAAAATATTTCACGGCAATAGACATGACAGAAAAGCAGGAGTCGTGATGCTCATATCAGACATAATAGACTTTAAAACAAAAGACATAAAGAAAGACAAAGAAGGACACTACTTAATGATTAAGGGATCCATCCAAGGAGAGGATGTTACTATCGTCAACATATATGCCCCAAATATAGGAGCACCCAGATACATGCAACACATATTAACAGACAGAAAGGGAGATATTGATGAGAATACAATCATAGTAGGAGACCTTAATACCCCCCTCACATCAATGGACAGATCCTCTAGACAGAAAACCAATAAAGCAACAGAGATCCTAAAGGAAACAATAGAAAAGGTAGACTTCATTGATATCTTCAGGACCCTACATCCAAAAAAAGCAGAATACACATTCGTCTCAAATGCACATGTAACATTCTCAAGAATAAACCACATATTGGGACACAAAGCTAACCTCAATAAATTTAGAAGCATAGAAATTATCTCAAGTATCTTCTCTGACCACAATGCCATGAAAATAAAAATCAACCATGGGAAAAGGAAAGAGAAAAAACCTACTACATGGAGACTAAACAACATGCTACCAAAAACCAATGGGTCAATGAGGAAATCAAGAGGGAAATTAAAAACTACCTTGAAACAAATGATAATGAAGACACAACCTTTCAAAATCTGTGGGATGCTGCGAAAGCAGTGCTCAGAGGGAAATTTATAGCAATACAGGCCTTTCTCAAAAAAGAAGAAAGATCCCAAATTAACAACTTAACCCTCCACCTAAATGAACTAGAAAAAGAACAAAAAAGACCTAAAGTCAGCAGAAGGAAGGAAATTATAACGATCAAAGAAGAAATCAATAAAATAGAGACTCAAAAAAAATAGAGAAAATTAATGAAACCAAGAGCTGGTTCTTTGAAAAGGTAAACAAAATTGACAAACCCCTGGCCAGACTCACTCAAAAGAGGAGAGAAAGAACCCAAATAACCAAAATTAGGAATGAAAAAGGAGAAATCACAACGGATACTGCAGAAATACAAAAAACCATAAGAGAATACTATGAACAACTATACGGCAACAAGTTTGACAATCTGGAAGAAATGGACAATTTGCTAGAATCTAACAGCCTGCCAAAACTGAATGAAGAAGAAACAGACCAACTGAACAGACCCATCACTAGAAATGAAATTGAAGAGGTCATAAACAAACTCCCTACAAATAAAAGTCCAGGACCAGATGGCTTCACAGGCGAATTCTATCAAACATATAAAGAGGATCTGGTGCCCATCCTCCTTAAACTCTTTCAAAAGGTTGAAGAAGAAGGAATACGCCCAAAGACATTCTATGATGCCACCATCATCCTCATTCCAAAACCAGACAGAGATACCACCAAAAAAGAAAACTATCGCCCAGTATCATTGATGAATATAGATGCAAAAATTCTCAACAAAATCTTAGCCAACCGAATCCAACAACATATCAAAAAAATCATACACCATGACCAGGTAGGGTTCATCCCAGGTTCACAAGGATGGTTCAACATACGCAAATCAATCAGCATCATACACCACATTAACAAAAGAAAAGTCAAAAATCATATGATCATCTCAATAGACGCAGAAAAAGCATTTGACAAAGTCCAACATCCATTCATGATCAAGACCTTTGCCAAAGTGGGTATAGAGGGAAACTTCCTCAACATAATCAAAGCCGTTTATGATAAACCCACAGTAAATACTCAATGGGGAAAAACTGAAGCCTTCTCACTCAAATCTGGAACAAGACAGGGATGGGATGCCCACTCTCACCACTGCTCTTCAACATAGTTTTGGAAGTCCTAGCCACAGCAATTAGACAATCAAAAGAAATAAAAGGCATCCATATAGCAAGAGAAGAGATCAAACTCTCACTGTATGCAGATGACATGATACTATACATAGAAAACCCTAAGGACTCAACCCCAAAACTACTTGAACTGATGAATAAATTCAGCAAAGTAGCAGGATATACGATTAACATTCAGAAGTCAGTCACATTTCTGTATACCAGCAATGAAATATTAGAAAAGGAATACAAAAATACGATATCTTTTAAAATGGCACCTCACAAAATCAAATACCTCGGAATACACCTGACCAAGGAGGTAAAGGACCTATATGCTGAGAACTATAAAACTTTAATCAAATAAATCAAAGAAGATGTAAGAAATGGAAAGAGATTCCATGTTCATGGATTGGAAAAATCAATATTGTAAAAATGGCCATACTACCCAAAGCAATCTACAGATTCAGTGCAATCCCTATCAAATTGCCCAGGACATTTTTCACAGAACTAGAACAAACAATCCAAACATTTATATGGAACCACAAAAGACCCAGAATCGCCCAAGCAATCCTGAGAAACAAAAACCAAGCAGGAGGCATAACTCTCCCAGACTTCAAGAAATACTACAAAGCCACAGTCATCCAAACAGTGTGGTCCTGGTATCAAAACAGACAGACAGAACAATGGAACAGAATAGAGAACCCAGAAATAAACCCTGACACCTATGGTCAATTAATCTTTGACAAGGGAGGCAAGAACATCAAATGGGAAAAAGAAAGTCTATTCAGCAAGCATTGCTGGGAAACCTGGACAACCGCATGCAAAGCAATGAAATTAGAACACACCCTCACACCATGCTCAAAAATAAACTCCAAATTACTGAAAGGCTTAAATATATGACAGGACACCATCAAACTCCTAGAAGAAAACATAGGCAAAACCACTCTCTGACATCAACATCATCAATATTTTCTCAGGTCAGTTTCCCACAGCAATAGAAATAAGAGCAAAAATAAACCCATGGGACCTCATCAAACTGAAAGGCTTTGTCACAGCAAAGGAAACCCAAAAGAAAACAAAAAGACAACTTTCAGAATGGGAGAAAATAGTTTCAAATGATGCAACCGACAAGGGCTTAATCTCTAGAATATATAAACAACTAATACAACCCAACAGCAAAAAAGCCAATCAATCAATGGAAAAATGGGCAAAAGACCTGAATAGACTATTCTCCAGGGAAGAGGTACAGATCGTCAGCAAACACATGAAAAAATGCTCAACATCGCTGATTATAAGAGAAATGCAAATCAAAACTACCATGAGATACCACCTCACACCAGTCAGAATGGCCATCATTAATAAGTCCACAAATAACAAGCGCTGGAGGGTCTGTGGAGAAAAGGGAACCCTCCTGCACTGTTGGTGGGAATGGAAACTGGTACAGCCACTATGGAGAACAGTTTGGAGATACCTTAGAAATCTATACATAGAACTTCCATATGACCCCGCAATCCCACTCTTGGGCATCTATCTGGAAAAAAACTCTACTAAAAAGAGACCCATGCACCCACATGTTCATTGCAGCACTCTTCACAATAGCCAGGACATGGAAACAACCCAAATGTCCATCAACAGATGATTAGATTTGGAAGAAGTGGTGATATATACACAGTGGAATACTACTCAGCCATAAAAAAGAATGACATAATGCCATTTGCAGCAACATGGATGGAGCTAGAGACTCTCATCCTGAGTGAAATGAGTCAGAAAGACAAAGACAAATACCACATGATATCACTTATATCTGGAATCTAATATCCAGCACAAATGAACATCTCCTCAGAAAAGAAAATCATGGACTTAGAGAAAAGACTTGTGGCTGCCTGATGGGAGGGGGAGGGAGTGGGAGGGATCGGGAGCTTGGGCTTATCAGACACAACTTAGAATAGATTTACAAGGAGATCCTGCTGAGTAGTATTTAGAACTTCGTCTAGATACTCATGTTGCAACAGATCAAAGGGTGGAAAAAAATGTAATTGTAATGTATACATGTAAGAATAACTTGATCCCCTTACTGTACAGTGGGAAAATAATAAAAAAATAGAGTAGATTTACAAGGAGATCCTGCTGAGTAGCATGGAGAACTATGTCTAGGTACTCATATTGCAACAGAACAAAGCGTTGGGGAAAAATGTATACATGTAATGATAACTTGATCCCCTTGCTGTACAGTGGGAAAAAAATAAATTAATAAAAAAAAAGAATTGGGAAGAAGAAAATACTTCTCCTTGGATGTACCCAGATACGTATTTTTGCTTTGTAATCAGAAATGTTCTGGAAAAGTACAAAATCAGTAAAATGTAATGAAATAAACTTTTGCATTCAAGTATATTTGAATGGTTTCTCTAGTGTGAAGAGATATCATAATGAGGATAAACTTATTAACAATATTTATTTGAATTCTGCAGGTGAAACAAGAGTGATAATAACATCAAAACAAAAATAATCTGAGAGTTTTGTTGGTTTGTTTGCCTTTTTTTTTTTGCTGTGCCTGCAGCATGTGGAATTTTCCAGGGCAGGGATAGAACCTTCACTACAGCATTGACGGTGCTGTATTCTTAACCTGCTAGGCCACCAGGAAGCTCCTAAAAGATATCTTTTAGGTAGCTTGAGGAGAGACATTCAACTCATAGGTATAAAACATCAAAATTCAAAACCAGGTTCATAAACTCTAATACCCAAGGAGCTGCAGGGTTGTGTGTCTGGAGTGGTGATTCTTCAGCATTTTTAGCCTGGACGTTCTTTGTGATGCAAAGGAAACTATGGTCTCTTTCTTGAGAACAAGCATAGACTTCCATAAACATTACACTCTTCATATCATTTCAGGACCTTCTAGAGTCTCTGAAGCTCTATCTTTGACTCCCCTCTGGACCCAGGTCAGAAGCACCACATAGGGAGTTGTGTAATGTGCATCATGTGGGGGGAGACTCAGGCTGGGAGGAAGGGAAAGACACAAGTCCTGTGGGCCCTCCACTCACTAAGCTGGGTGCTGGTAAACAAGATTATTAAGAGATAGTATTAATTTTTCCTAATTCATCTTCCTAAAGAAGGCACTTTTTGTGATCCCCAAATAAATGTGCTAAATGCCAAGCCCAGGTTAGCTCTCTTATTACAGTTGGTCTCTGCAGTTGACTTAATCATTTCCTATTATAGCTACTTTTAAAATGGGTTCAGCTTTACAAAGCTAACTTGTGTAGGCCCATTTTATCAATTATACTTTCCCCACTGGCTGTGTTTGCTAGTGTACAAGGGCATGGATGTTATTTGCATCTCCCCCAAGCACACAACAGCTTCATTACATACCAAGATAATCAAACAATATTTGATGCTTTATTGATTACTGATTGGTAGGCAAATTAAACCTAAAATGCATTTTAAAAATAGCAATTTTTTTAACCAAGTCTAGAGGTGTCAACGTTCTGTATTTCATTTAGACTTTTTCTTTGGAGAAGAGGTAGATATTGTCCCTAGCCTAAAAGAATGGACTGCATCCTATGTTACATCTGTAAGGTTCCTGTTGTTGGGATGAGGATGGAGGTGGGGCAGTGTTGGAAAACAGTAACTTGGGAACTAGAAATGTTTGTGGCCAGAAAGTGGGGTGAATGGGATCATGCCATTGAAGAGAATCAGAAAGGTTTAATTCAGTTTCCACTGGACACTGACATGCACTCTAAGAGTTTTCTCAAGATTGAGAGTGATAGAAGCAGAATTGGAGACATCCAGGGAGATACATGGATGGAAGAGATTTATTGATGAAGCATGTGTAGAAATAAATGTGGAATTTAAAACAGCAGTAAATGAGGTCCAGGAAGGCATGTATTAAGGAAGAGGACCACGTGGGGAACATAAAGTGAAAGCAGAGCTGTGGAGAAATCACAGCATGGAGGGTAACTTAGAACCTGAGTGATTTGAAAAAAACATTCCACTGGGCACAGGGGACAAACCCTTGGGTCTTGACATAAGGAGTGACACCTGGATCTCATAAATTATCCCTGGAGGAATCTACGCCTATTTATGCCTGTATCTCATTCTGTCAGGTCAGATTTCTAAATATTGTAGGGGCCCAATTAATGTCCAAATAAATGAGTAGATACAAATATGGTCTGTTGGTAGGTCATGTGGAGATGGATCCAGAGTCAACTATAAGACTTGGGGCATGTTTATTCTCATAAATTTAAAGCAAGTCTTAAATTACAGCACTAAGGAGAGAGGAAGATCAATTATACTATAGTACAATGTGTCCCCATTTCATTTTATAACTCAGATTTTTTTAATATAATGATGTTTAATTTTTTCAGTTATAGCTGGTTTAGAGTGTTCTGTCAATTTGTCACTGTATAGCGTGGAGACCCAGTTACACGTACATGTATACATTCTTTTTTCTTACATTATCATGCTCCATTATAAGTGACCAGACATAGTACCCAGTGCTGCACAGCAGGATCTCATTGCTAATCCATTCCAAAGGCAACAGTCTGCATCTATTAACCCCAAGCTCCCAATCCATCCCACTCCCTTTTTACCTAAAGTGTTCTCAGCTCTTTTGCCTCAGTGGAACTTATGCCTTAGTGACAGAAGTGAGGCCTGCCAGAGCCCAGAGGGAAATCTGGATCACGCTCTACATCAGAGGTCCATAAATGGCTCTGTGGCAGAGTTTTTTGTTTGTTTGTTTGTCTTCATAGGGCCACACCCATGGCATATGGAGGTTCCCAGACTAGGTTATTTTTTCTTTTTTCAATTATCTATTTCTACATATGAAGTCATTCTTAAACTTGATGGCTTAAAAAACTTGGACTCACTCATGTGGTTGCAATCAGAAGGCAGCCGGCTGGGACAGTAGGAAGGTCCAAGATGACCTCTCTCCTTTTCTGGAGCCTTGGGATTGAGCACTTATCATTCATTCAGTGTCTAGGCTTGGCCTCCTTGCGGGGAGACAGCACCATTCCAAGAGTGGAAGCTATAGCATCTCACATTTCAGATTCCAGAACTCACACAGCGTTGTTATACCCCAAATGATTGGACAAAATAAGTTATAAGTCCAGGCCCAGAAAGGGCTAGGTAAAGGGACTCTATCTCTAACGGGAAGAGTTACAGAACACTATGGGAAGGGAGATCAGGATTTCGAATCTACAAAAATTACCACCTAGCACTGTGGCCTATTGTTTATAAACCTTTTAAAATGCAAATACTGAACTTGATGATCTCTAATGTCTTTTTAATTTCCAAAATTAAAAAAAAAAATCTAAGAAATTTAGCTCTCTATTTACTTTTTAGAGAATAGAGCATGGGATCTAGAACTTCTCAGGGCTACATGGCAGATTAATTGTCCACTGAGCAAAAGATATTACCCATCCACTGGGGCTCTTTCCCTACTATGGTTTTGGGCTTGGTGGTTTTTCCCCAGCTCTTTATTGAGGTATATTACAGATAAAATTTTAACGTATTTTAAGTATACAGCATGATGGTAGACATATCAAGCCATCATATACACATGTGTGTGTGTGTGTGTGTATGATTCTAATAACTCAGTTAATTGACACATCTATTACCTTACAGAGCTAGTTTTTTTTCCCACTATATGTTCTAACATAGCAAATTTTAAGTATGGAGTACAGTGTTACCAGCAGTACTCATGTTATTCATTATATCCTCAGACATTTTTTTATCTTAAAGCTGAAAATTTTTAACCTTAATCTTTCTTCATTTTCCCCACACTCCAGCCCCAGGAAACCACCATTCTACTCTTCACTCTCAATTTCTATGAGTTTGTGTTTGACATTGTTTTTTGGGGGGAGGGTTGGTTCTACATATAATTTCTACTATACAATATATTTCTTTGCCTGGCTTATTTATCACTATCTAAACATAACAAACACAAATGCATTTTTAATCAAACCATTGGCATCTATTAACATTTGCATCTTCTTTTAGCTCCAGAACAACTAAAAGAGAGTCTTGAAGAAGATAGCACAAACTTTGGTATTTTTAGCAAAGAGCACAGCTAACTGCTCAGATGGACACTGATGCTTAAGAATAATGATAATGGGAGTTCCCATTGTGGCACAGCAGGTTATGGAAATGGCATAGTGTCCATGAGGATGTGGGTTAGATCTATGGCCTCTCTCAGTAGGTTAAGGATCTACATTAAGCTGCAGTGTAGGCGGCAGATGCATCTCGAAATTGGTGTTGGTGTGACTGTGGCATAGGACTCAGCTGCAGCTCCAATTCTACCCCTAGCTTGGCAACTTCAATATGATGCAGGTGTGGTTGTAAAAAGAAAACAGAAAAAAATCATGGGTGTTCCCGTCGTGGCACAGTGGTTAACGAATCCGACTAGGAACCATGAGGTTGCAGGTTCGGTCCCTGGCCTTGCTCAGTGGGTTAAGGATCTGGCATTGCCCTGAGCTGTGGTGTAGGTCGCAGATGCGGCTCAGATCCCATGTTGCTGTGGTGTAGGCCGGCGGCTACAGCTTTGATTCGACCCCTAGCCTGGGAAACTCCATATGCCACAGGAGTGGCCAAAAAAAAAAAAAAAAGAAAGAAAAAAAAGAAAGAAAAAAAAGAAAAAGAATCATGACAATAATGTTTATCTTCACAAATATAATAGGCAGTGACATTAAAAGTGATTTACTTTAAACTTCAGGTTCCTCATCTAGAAAATCATGATAGTAATCACTTGTCAGTGTTTTTATGACATACATATGAACTGATGCTTAAAAAATATAGGCAGAATTCAACAAACTAGGCGCATTATTTTTTTTACTATTATTACCATTACCATGGTTATTAAAATGGTAACTATTAATAGAAGAATATGGTAAGCTCCATAAGGATAAGAGTCATCTCTGGTTTAAAGCTATATTTAGACATACCTTGTATATAGTAGCTGCTCAATAGTTATTTCTGAGAGTATATTGATTAAAATAATTACTTTAAAAAGCACCTGGAATAGTCTACATTTAGTACATGTATTAGTTCAATACATGTTAATTACTATTTTTTTTTACTAGAAAATGCTATTTGTGATAGGTTTCAGATATTCATTTACACATTTACACATGCTGTTTTATAGTTTACCATGCTTCTCATGTGTAGTGCAAAACTGATGCATGATCCCTGCCTTCTGGGAGGGTAAACTGCGCAGAAGTGACAATAAGTGTGCACATGGAAAGATATGATGTATTTACTCCCTGTCAAATAATCAAATTCAACTGAGAGCTCTGTATGTGATCTAACATGTTGTAGAGTTTTGAGTTACAGGTGAAGATTTTATAGAGGAAGCATAACCTGTGATAGTCTTGGGGAGATTCGTAAGAGAAAGTAGGGCTTGGGGACAGCATGAGTCAAGGTGTAGTTTTGGGAATGAACATGGAATTTTATGGGGAAAATGAGGGCCGTATATGGTATTGAGGCATTGGATAGATAAAAGTCAGAGACAAGATTGGAGACACAGATTGGGTCCTGTTTATAGGGATTAGGTGTCAGGATCTTCAGAAGGGTTTTGAGAAAGAGTCATTGTCAAATGTGTTGGGTTTTGCAAAACCAATTTGAGTGCTTTCTCTGAAGGCAGGAGCCAGGCAGACTCTATCATAATAGCATGAAAATGTCTCCAGTTTTTGAATCCCACTCTGATCTACTTCTTGTTCTAGTTCCCAATTAGAGCTGCAGTTATAGGTCTAGGTGTCTTATCTAGGTGTGAAATACTATGAAATGTGTAGTAATTAATGCGTATTATGATAGCTGTGAGTTATTAGCAACATTAGAAAGAACAAGATAATGTCATCATTACATCTTTATAATGGTGTGAGGGGGCATGAAGAAAAAAGCAATTGCTGTAATGATAGCTTCTCTAATGGGGAGATAGAAGGCATTTCTGATAATAGATCTGTGAAAAAAGAAAAACTGGAAACTGTCTGAGAAGATATATGAATGTGGAAAATTGTGAGCAATCTGGCAAGTAAAAGGAGGGAAAAAAAATCCAGCTAGAGAGAGTGCCACTCAAACACCATGTCCTTTAAAAACATCAAAACTGGTTAACAAGGTAGCCAGGACCCCAAGGAGCAAGAGATTGGGGTGTCAGGGCTATCTTTTGGTTGGGATGGGGTAGGGCAGCAATCTATAATAGAGTCAACAGCTCTTCCATACATTAATTCACATCTCCACCCTGAGGGAAGTATTGTGTTTAAAACTCCAATTGTGGGATGGAAACATGTGAACAACTAAAGAAAATACAAAACACAAAGCACTTAAAAATTATAAAACACATATGACAAATATTCTGTCTTCACTGAAAGACTTTTAAAAAACAAAACTGCCATTTTGTGTTCTCTGATAAGATGCAATATGGTATAAATATTTTTCTTCCCACATTAATTTATATATTTGATACTATAAAAGGGACTAATAATTTTAATGTCTATTAACAATTTTATTGAATTTGACAAATCATCAAATATATATCACAGAGAAAGTGTGCAATAATATCTAACACATTTTCAAAAAGGCGTAATGAGAGGGGTAAACATCCTTCAAGATATTAATAAATACTAAAAAGCTATAATTAAAATAACTGATATAAGATGAAGAGAAGAAAAAACTAAATAGTATACCCATCAGATTGTGTTAATTTATCTAGTTATATGCTAATAGACTATTGAAGGAATTGATTTGAGATATTTGTATATTCATTGGGAAAAAAATAAAATTAGGCATCATACAAGATCTATGTCTGGCTTATAGATAAGAAGTGAAAATATAAAAAGAAAATTATTATAGGAACAGTTAGAATTGTTTAATCATACAGCAGGGAATTATTTTTTATAGCATTAAATATGGGAAGGCTATATAAGCATGACAGAAACCCAGATGTCAAAAATACTAAAATTTGATGCATCAAATATCTTTTGATGAGAAAAAACAATTAATAACATCAAATTGCAAGTGAGGAATGAAAAAAGTGTTTATAATTTCTATAAAAATAGTATTCAAAATATGCAAAGAAAAGAAAGTAGGAAAATTTGGAGAGGAAAAAACAGGACAATTATTTAAATAAGTTTACAAAGAAGACACAAATGAAAAATAATATGGAAAATGCTTGAATATTAAAATTAAATTTAATAGATATATAGTCATCAGAGAGATGACATTGAAAAGTAAGATGATAATACAATGGGTGAAAATTTGAGGACAGAAACATAATTTATCTTTGGTGACTATGGAAAATAGTAAAATAGTTTCTTGACAATTTTAATTACTCTCAAAAATTGACTGGGCAAAGCTGACTGTGTTTTCTAGTGTGTTTTTCTATGATATTTAAACACAGATTTGTCCAGTTCTATTTCTGTATAGTATACCATTACATGGCCATAGAGATTGTTTAGATATTCTCTCATTCAAAAACAAATCTACTGATTTCATCCTCTATTTCCTAGTGTGGTAATTTGTTTTTTCTCTTTTTATTCTATCTTGCTAAATTGTTGTTAACTTTATTGATCAAACCAAAGAACCAGCTTTTGTTTTCACTGACTTTATGTATTGTTTTATTGTTTTCCATATAATTCATTTTCAAATCCGCTGTATTATTTCTTTCCTTCTGCTTGCTTTGTCTTTGTTTTGCTTTTCATAGTTTCTTGAGACAGAAATTTAGGTTATTGATTTGAGGCATTTCTTCTTTTCTAAAGTATTTGAGGCTATAAAATTTACTCTCAGCCATGTTTTAACTACATAATAGTAACTTTTGATATGTTTTCATTTTTGGTCCAAAGATTCTCTAGTTTCCCTTGATCTATGGATTACTTATCATTATGTTGTTATCATCTAATTCTAAAGATTTTCATGTTATCTTTTTTTTTTCTTTTTGTCTTTTTTGGCTTTTCTAGGGCTGCTCCCACAGCATATGGAGGTTCCCAGGCTAGGGGACTAATTGGAGCTGTAGCCACTGGCCTGCGGCACAGCCACAGCATGGTGGGATCTGAGCTGCGTGTGCAACCTACACCATAGCTCACAGCAGTGCCAGATCCTTAACCCAGTAAGCAAGGCCAGGGGTTGAACCTGCAACCCCATGGTTCTTAGTCTGATTCATTAACCACTGAGCCACGACGGAAACTCCATGTTATCTTTTTTATTATATCTTAATTTCATTCCATTATCATTGGGAAATATAATTTATATGATTTCTATTTGTTTAGAATTGTTACAATTTATGACCCAGAATATAATCTAACATGCTGAATTTTCCACACTCATTTCACTCTTTGGTGGAATGATGTATATTTATCAATTAGATCCAGCTGGTTGTTGCCATTATTCAGTTTTTTTATACCTTTGCTAATTTTTTGTTGATTAGTTCTATTAATTATTGGAAGAACAATGATAGAATCACCTATTATTACTGTAAATTCATTTCTTTTTCCTTTCAGTTCTGTCATTTTTTTAATGTATTTTAAGATTCTTTTGATAGGTGCATCTACATTTAGGATTGTTATGCATTTTGGATTACCTTATTAGGTAATATAACTTTTGTCTCTGGTCATTTCTTTTGCTCTGATGTCTACTTCGCCTGATACTATATCTCACTCCAAAATTGTATGTGAGAGTATGAAATGTGCTAGTGGAACTTACATTTCTTTTTCTATTATTTTATTTTTAATATTCCTATGGCATTATATTCTAAATTACTTTCTTGCAGTTATCCTGGCATAGAATATGGTTAGGTAGTGTATGTATGTGTATGTGTGTATGCATGTGCATTTTAAACCATTCTGATGCATTTGTTTTTTAAAAAATGTCTTGTTTAGACTGCGTCTTTAACATAATTATTGAGATGTTTGGATTTTGGACTAATATTTTACTATCTATTCTGTTTGTTCCTCTATTTCTGTGATCATATTTTCTTTGGGATTATTTGAGCATCACTTAATATATCACTATAATTTATGTATTGTGTTTCTCACTTGTTATGTTCGGGAAGGGATTTTCAGTGAGTGTTCTAGATGTTACAATATCTACACTCAATTTTAACACTCAGTGTCGATATTTTACTACTTCAAATGGAAAATAGAAATCTTAGCAAAACTTATAGGTTCTTTTACACTATCCCCATTGTATCATAGTTGACTGGAGTTGACTAAACTACATAAATCCATATTTTTATATATTTTTGGCAATTTTGGAAATTTCAACCATAATACTTCAAATGTATTTAAGGGCATCACTTTATTCCTCCAAATTTTCTGGAATTTTAATTATACAAATGTTAGACCTTAACAAATTCTCACAGGTCCCTAGGTCCCTTTCCATGTTTAAAATATTTTTTCAGTTTATTATCCATACTGGATAATTTCTATCAACAAATAACTTTTCCTGACTTTTTCTCCTGCCACCTTTATTCTGCTATGGAGTTTATCAAGTTGTTTTATATATTTTATGTGCTAAATGAGTTTTAATTTTTTTTCATTTCTTAAATATTCATTTTATTCTTCATAACATCAATTTATTTCTTGAGACTTTTTATCTTTCTATTAGTTTCAGTAATATTAATGTTTGCTTCCTAGAATATTTTTACAGTGGTTATTTAAAAAGTTTTTTCTAGATAATTCCAAAATCTGTGCCATGTTTGTGGCGGCATGTGTTGATTGTCTTTTCCCATACAAACTGAAATATTCTAAGTTCTAAATATGCCAAGTAGTTTTTAATTGAATCCTGATATTTAAAATATTTTGAGAATCTGGGTCTTGTTTTTAATCCTATGGTAAATGTTGATATTTTTGTTTTAGCAGATAGTCAAAGGGTTATGTTTAGGCATTAATTATAACCTGCTTCTGTGGACTTTTGTTATTAGCTCCATTTTTAAAGCCCTGCAATGCAGCTACTAACTAATCAGGGACCTTGGTCATTGTCTTTGTATAAAATCAATTGTCCATTTATATGTGTACATTATCTATTTTGTTCCTTTAATCCTTATAGCTATTGTCATATCCAAAAACTCTCTTGATTACTACAGCTTTTATATAGATTCTTATTTAATAAACATAATTCTCTCAATTTTTCAACATTGTTTACTTTTCCAAATCATTTCCTTACAAATTTTAGAATAATCTTATAAATTTCAATAAATAGCTGGCTGGGATTATGATTTGGATTGAATTAAATCTATTAGTACTTCTGGAAATAACTGATATCTTAATAATAATGAGTCTTACCATTCACAGACATGATATATCTATTTCTCTCAGCAATATTTACTGTTTTCAGTGATAGGTCCTACACATTGTCAGTTTTAGTCCTAAGAAGTTACAGTTATTTGATAATAATGGAAATGGTAACTTATGATTTAATTTTTAAATGTAAAATATATAAAAGTGAATAGGAATAGTTCTTTTATAGTTTTGTTGAGACATAATTCATATACCATAACATTCAACCATTTAAAATGTACAAGTAAATGTATTTTAGTATATTTCAAGCTAATACCCAGAACTAACATTTTATTACCCAAAAAGAAATCCTCACTCATTCTGTCAGTCCCCATTCCACTTCCAGCCATTCTCAGCCCTAGGCAACCACTAATTGCCTCTATAGATTTGCCTATACTGGAGATTTCCTCTAAAAGAAATAATGTATAATATTTTGTGACTATCTTCTTTCACTTACCATAATATTTTTGAGTTTTATCTATGATGTAACATATATCAATAAATAATTCATTTTAATGGCTGAAAGCTATTTTCTTGTATCTATATTATGGCATACTTGAATTGTCCAATAATCAGTTAATAGTCGTATTTATTGTTTCCATTTTGGTTATTATGAATACTCATAACCATTTGTATATATGTTTTTGTGTAGGTATGCACTTTTGTTTCTCTTGGGTAGATACCTAGGAGAGGAGTTTCTAGGATATATATGTATGTGTGTATGTATATATAAAATATCAAACTTTTCCCAAAGTGACTGCACCATTTTTATATTCTCACCAGTGTGCAAAAGTTCCATTTCTTCACATCCTCATGGGCATGTGTTATTGTCCATATTTTAATAGCAATTATAGTATGAAATGGGGTATTATGTGGTTTTTGTATTGATTTCCCAATTGGCAATTATGTTGAGATCTCTCTACATGCTTACTATCCATTTGCATGTCTTCCTTAGAGAAATGTTTATTCAGATAATTTACCCAATTTTAAAATTGGGTTATTTATTGTTTTATTATTGAGTTGTAAGAGTTGAATCTGTGTCCTTTATAACACAAATAATTTTCAAGTATTTTCTCCCATTTGATGAGTTTTATCTTAACTACCTAGATGGTATATTTTGTAGGATAAAAGTCTTAATTTTAACAAATCAAAATCTTATTTTTTGATTTGCATTGCATGCATTTGGTGTCATATTAAAGAAGAGGTTACCTACAACAAGATCACAAAAATTTACTCATTTTTTTTTTCTAAAAGTTTCATAATTTTAGCGCTTATATCTCGGTCTATGATCCATTTTGAGTTAATCGTTTCTCAATGTTGTTAGGAAGGGTTATAATCTTTATTTGTTTACATGCATATATCCAGTTTCCCAAAATGGTTTTTTGAAAGATGATTTTTTCCCCCACTGGATAGTCTGGACACCAGTGTCAAGAATCGATTTATCATAAATGTTGAGGTTATGGATGTTCAGTTCTATTTCATTTATCTATAAGTTTGTCTTATCCTGAACATAACTCTGCACTGTTTTTATTATTCTTCTTAAAAGTAAGATCAACAATGGTATGTTAGTCTTCCAGCTTTGTTATTGTTTTCAAGATTGTTTTGGCTATCTGGTGCTCCTTGCATTTCTATGCTAACTTTAGATCATCTGGTTAATCACGCAAAAAAAATGTCAAAACAAACAAAAAAAATCCAGAAAAAAAACCCCCACAACAGTTGGTATTTGATAGCAATGGTCCTAATCTGTAGATCAATTTGGGGAGTACTGCCATCTAAACAATATTATATCTTCTGATCCAAGAAGATGGTATATGAAAATACTTTTTTTTTGGTATTAACCTTTTTTTTTTCTTAATTTATCTTACTTCTAGGGGGCTTTTTGTCAATTTATTAACATTTCTACATGAACAATCATGTTGTCTATGAATAAAGCTATTTTAACATTTTTCTTTTTAATCCTTATGCTGTTGTTTTCCTTTATTTCTAGGATTTATAGTACAAAATTGAACAGAAGTGAAAATCACATCTCAAAGGATGTTTTATAATTTTATGTAAAATGTAAGTCTTAACTACAAGTTATTTCCATTTCTTCTCCTTTCCATTGTGCTATTATTTTCATAGATTTTACTTCCGCTTATATTATAAAACCTAGAAGTACTTTCACCACTCTTTATGTAAGTGCTCACATGATTTTATACATTAAGGAAAGATAGAAATAAAGACTTTCATATACAATCACATTTTAAAATTTTTTTGTGGCTATTAATTCCCTTTTTGTGAATCCAGGTTTCCAGTTGGAATTACTTTCCTTTTGATTGAAAAACTTCAATATTTGTTGCAGCCAGTTTTTTTTTTCATATATTGTCTCTCTCTCTCTTTTTTTTTTTTTTTTTGAAAAAAGCCTTTGTTTTGCCTTGGTATTTGAAAGAATCCTAGCTTTACAGTCGCAAAAACTTGAATACCTCATTCCATTAGCTTCTGTCTTATTTTCTTACCTGAAGTCTGCCATTATGTTTTCTTCACTTCTGTCTTGTGTGTAATGTCTTTATTTTTAAGGCTTTGATTTCTTAGTAATTTTCAAAGATTTAATTATGTGTCTTGGTGTGGCTTTCTTTTGTGTTTATCCTGATTAGGCTTTGAAGAGGTTATTGGGTCTCTGAGTTTATAATTTCTATAAAATTTTGAAAACTTTTGGCACTACACATCCAAATAATGTCCATCTACCCTATTTCTTCCGGAACTCCAATTGTTAATACATTAGCTTGCTAATATTGCTACAGGTCAAAAATTATCTTTTCATATTTATTTTTTCAATCTTTTTCTATATGTTTCATTTTATATATTTTTTATTGCAATGTATTCAAGTTCGTTATAATTTCTTTTGCACATATAATTTGTCCTGACCAGTGAAATTTTCCATTTTAGATAATATATTTTAAATTTATTCATGTCCATTTTATTCTATTCACTTATATCTTCTATTTTCTTCTCATCATTCGTATTTTCTTTGAAATACCTGAACATAGTTATAGTAGCTGTTTAAAAGTCTTTGACTACTAATTCCATATCTTAAACAATTATTCTGAAACTACCTCTGTGTGTGTGTGTGTGTGTGTGTGTGTGTATCTGCTCCTGGTATATATCATATTTTCCTGTTTTTTAGCATGTCTAGTAATTTTTGTTTGAATGGTTCTGTTATGATTTTAGATGACTAAAAATGCTAGATTGTTATATGCATGACCTTCATTTCTACGGAAAGAATTTTGCTTTTTATTTTAGCTTATGTTTGCCACCTTTTAAGAATTTATTAAAAATAATTGACATAGAAGATTATATTAATTTCAAGTGTAAACTTTTTACAATAAAAATTAATCTATAAGGGATTAAAATGTATTTCTTAGTTTTTTATTGGTGGATATTCTTTATTTATTGGTGATTTTTATCTTTCAACCAAACTGTTTTGTGTCTCTTCTCCCCAGGGGTAGAGGATCCAACCCTTTCTTAACTTTTTTTTCTGCTTTTTAAATTTCATTTAAATTTATTTAATTCATTTCTTTAGAGACAGACTTCTTTAGCCAGTCCATCAGAATTTCAATGTCTGGGAGTTTCCATTGTGGCTCAGCAGAAATGGACCCAACTAGTTTCCTAGGATGTAGGTTGGATCCCTGGTCTTGCTCAGTGGGTTAAGGATCCAGTGTTGCTATGAGCTGTGGTATAGGCCATAAGCTGTAGCTCCAATTGATTTGACCCCTAGCCTAGGAACTTCCATATGCCGCACCTGTGGCAGCATATGAAAAAAAAAAAAAGGAATTTTGATGTCCAGTTTGGTACACTCCTTGGGATGTCATCTTCTTGTACTAAATGTCAAGACATTCTTGCATCATTTCTTATAGTTAAGTGACTTACATTTTAGACTCTTCCCTTGGATTTTTTTGAATCCTGCTTTGTTAGTTGGGTCTAGAGTAGCCTAGACAGCCTTTCTGTCCCACTACTGAAATTTGGCCCTCTAGTATAGCCCTTTACTAAGTACCACAATTGACTCCTTTCTCTGAAGAACAATTTGTGGTGAGAACTCAATTTTGGTCGCTATGATTTCTGGGATCTAATTAGCTTACCTTACTTACTGTTCTTCATATAGAGCATGCTTTATTTTTTAGCAATGGCCCATGAGCAAACATACAATTCATGAAATTATTTTTCTCATAGTTTCCTCTTTTTGGAATCCTGCCCTGCAACCTCTGGTTAACTCAGACTTCCTGAACTTCAGTTTGTCTTCTCAACTCAGTGAAATATCCATATTCTCCTTGGAAGTTATTCTCCGTGCTAGCATGGGATGTTCCTTCCAGAACACAGTCTGAAATAAAGGCACAAATGGAGATACATACACCATTTGTAAAAATATCCAAAAGTTATAAATCAAGCTAACAAAATGTTAAATAAGACAAATTCTATCTAGTTAACAATAATAGCAACATAGATGTCTGAGAGGTCAGTTTCAAACTTGGAATTCTCAGAATGCTTAGATTTCCATCTTGGCCTGCACTTTCTTCCTATCTACTCATGCACTTTAAGCAACATCTTGAAAAGGCGTGTCTAAGCTCTGCAAAGTAGTCTATGATATGTATACCACTCTTTTAGTCTGTCCTTATGGTTGGGAGTAGAGTGGCAGTGAGGTGGTTATGAATGAAAGTGGAGATTTTACACTTTTTTTCTTTGTACACTAAACATGGTTTGAACATTTTACAAAATGAGAGTTTTAATTTATTTCTTATAAAATTATATGTGCATATAACAAATATGCATATATAATAAACCTTCTTCACACATGTTATTTTTATGAGATAGTGTACTGAATCCATAACTGAACCTGCTTCCTTTTTTCCCTTTCAGTAGAAGTCCATTTAGTAAATTTTTTTTGGGGGGTGGCATTTTTAAGGCAGCACTCGTGGCATATGGAAATTCAAAGGCTAGCCACAATGGGAATTTCCCCATTTAGTAAATTTAACAATCCACACTAATATAAATTGTGTGTGTGTGTGTGTGTGTGTGTGTGTGTGTGTGTGTGTAAGAGAGTGGGGAGAGATAGAGACAAAGAGAAAATTCATGTTACAATACAAATAGACTCTTGTAACTATATTTACCAAAATTTGCTCATTGAAATACTGCTTGGTGAAAAAAAAAAGTTAAGCTTGATGTAGATATCTCCATGAGCCATATTAAGTAAATAAAAATATGTAAGGCACTCAATTCTTGACTATAAGAGCACTCAATAATGTTAGATTCCTACTTTTCCCACCTTCTATGTTTCTCAGAAATCATACATATTAATGGTACCCTCATGGAGTAATTTCTCAGTCTTTGTAGTGTAGTTTTTTAGTGGTTCAAAAGGGAAACATTTCAGGCCTCTTAGAGATTGGGGATGATGACAAAGAAGATAAACTTGGTGGTGGATGGAGCCTCAAATCAAATTATGTATGTATATACCTTTTCTCCCTCAGCTCTGAGCTAGTATTTTTCAGATGGAATGATAGCATGAAAATAAGACCCTTTAATTCAGAGACTGCATCCTGTGTAAAGAAAACCCAAAAGAGGAAACATGGCTAAACATAATTTTTCATAAAAGGGCTAAATTTCAATTATTTAGCTTCCTCTTAATATCTGTGGGAACAGAATTGGTTCAGAATGGAAGGATCTGATGTAGTCTCAGAGCCCTACATTCTACTTTCCTCTTGGTGGACCTGACCTGATATTTTAACATACTGTAGGCTTCAAGATAAATTCCAAGAGATTATTTAGGGTGGAAGCAAAACAGTGGTCTATATTTTTGTAAAGTACTCTGGGAAAATGTGCCCCTTCTTTGACTTGATTGAACATGAGACTTTTCTAAAGTATAGGATGAGCAACTTTGGTTTTTTTTTGCGGTTCTGTAAGGCTTGATGACTCTCAATCTCTGACCCTCCACCCTCCCTGGGCTGATCAATGCCTGCATTCCTTGAAGGTCAGGGCTTTGCAGACTGCCTGGATTAAGGTCTCCATGTCAGAGCCTGTTATCTGCTGCAGAGCTCCTAATGCCATTAGCAAGAAAATGAAAGAAGCTTCCAAACAACCTTCAGATCGATGCTAACGTTATAACTTCCAACAGCTGCTGCTCAGCTTCTTTATTTGTTAAGACCTCCTCCTGTGTGGAACTTTCTTGACTCAAGTTTAATTCTGTCAATTTGACAAAGATGTTTTGAACAGCTGCTTTGTATCCAGACCTGGGCAAAGTCTTGGAAAAGCAAAACACATAGGATTGAGTGTATCCTCTCCCACAAGATGATTAATCCAACTGGAAAGAGGGATTGCAAGTGGTCAAAATGATATCAATAAAAAAAATGCAAATTTGTAAGTAGGTCTAATGGGAGATTATTATGCTGGTACTGATGGAAGAAGGGATTTAAGAAAGTGAAGAGGAGAGGAAAGAATCTTCCATGTGGAAGTTATCTTGGAGCCTATGGAATGTAGGATTGCTTTTGTATTTACTTAGTATGGCTCATGGAGAGATCTACATCAAGCTTTCAGCAACTGTCTTTGCATTACATTTCTAGCTCTTTTCTATCAAGACTCAACACAGGAATAATACAAAAACTGTCACAGGGCAACTCTACTTCTACTTGAAGGTACTTCAATTTCTTGCAGTGAAAGGAGGAGGGAGATGATGGTAAAAATAATCTCGAATAGTTTTTTCCTTTGTTTTAGGCAAACAGCGTGATCTTCTTTCACCTGACTTATGAAATTCTAAAATGGCATCTCTCCTTCACTGATATAAAAAAAAATCAACAGGCAAGGATTTTAACTCTCTAGTAGCCCTTCCTCACATGACCAGGAAGATGATGTCTCTTATAGGTCAGTCTAGGACTGATGCCTCAAAGGTCTAACAACCCTGAGAACCCTTCTTGGAGAAAAATCGAAATACTTAGCTGTCCATTCCAAACTCTCAACAATCTGGGCCATAATTTTATTTTTCCAATCTCATCTTCTTTTTCTGTTCTATTTGCACCTGGCATAATCATCTCCAAAATATCTTTAAAATCTTTTGCATAGAGCATGGGCTTTATTTGCACACAATTTCTCTAACTCGAAGGCTCTTTCTCAGTGTTTTTACCTCTTTACGCCTATTTTTTTTTCATAGTCCGGTTCAATCTAAATGTGCTCTATGAAGTTTTGCTTGCAACTCCTATGCATGAACTCTAATTTCTCTGAAATTATGATTGCTGACTTTCTGAACCATTTATTTGATACTTATCTGATACTGTCTGACATTTCTCATTTCATGGCTTGGACTCATATTTAATTTTCTGTGTATGAATATCCTTCCATTTTTGTTAACCTAGTTTCTCTTATTAGAACATAAATTTTTGTGTATGGAGCATTTATTTTTATCCTATGTAAACTTATATTACATCACTCTATCAGTCTCTATTGAATTAATAATAGCCTAAGAAACTCACAGACAGGCAAATCTTTTGCTACAGTATTTCCTCTGTAAACAAAAATAAATTTTATATGTCCTACTTCTTAGAGATAACTTAGAATTCTATAGCTTTTATTTTTCTGGAATCTATGCAAGTTTTGTCAATGTCTTACAGGATTCCATAACACATCTGTTTTGATTCCCACTATTTACTGTTTCAAACTTCTGTTTTACCTTGTCTCATTAGCTCAAATTTTAGGGTTCTGCTTTTAGATTTGAACTATTCTCTACATATACTAATCCCCCAGGTAATTTAAATCCCCCACGTAGATTTGAACTATTCTCTATATATACTAATCCCCCAGGTAATTTAAGCCTCACAGTTTTAAGTACCATCTCTAAACTATTAACTTTCAGCTGTATATCTCAAATACAGGCTTCACCAATGAACTCTATGAACTACACATCTATAAACTGATAATGAATAAATATTTAAAATTTAACATATGTACAAAATTGATTCTAACTCAACTGCTTGCATAATCTGCTTCTTTTTAGTCTCCACAATGTCAGACTTATTCCATCATTTATACCAAAAATGGTGGTCATTTACAAATTAAATATTTTTGGAGATTTCAAACATATATAAAGTAAATGAAATAATATAATTAACTACCTTGTAACCATGACACCACTTCAGAGACTATCAATGTTTTGTCCTTATTTCATGTAACTTCTCCCATTCTTCACTTGTGTTGAAATGCTGGAGCTGGTGTATTGAATTAAGAACATGCATATTATGACATTCTGAATAAGGGGCTCCCAGCCATCCACATGGTGTCAGTAGGCAGCTCCCTCAGTGTCTGAGTTCCCACTTTGAGGAAAGTTTCGTTAAAGGCACAGTTTCAGTTCACCTACCCAAAGGAAGTAGAGCCACAAAATGTATTACTTACAGATGCCAGAAGAGCAGTGGGGTTGCAATGAGCCAGGGGGAGGACAATGCTCTGTCCCTGTTCATGATGGAGGAGATGGAGAGCAGGACAGGAAGGATTGTCTTTTTACTTATACGGTGATTGGGGTGGAAGTCACTACCATTTTACAGGCTTAATTCTAAGTTTTTGTTTGTTTGTTTGTTTGTTTTTGTATATGTCCCCCAGGAAAAACAAAGTGGTAATTTATGGTGGAAATCATAAACTCAAGTATTTAACTAAATGTTTATTTATTTATTTTGTCTTTTTTTAGGGCTGCACCTATGGCATATGGAGGTTCCCAGGCTAGGTGTTGAATCAGAGCTGTAGCTGCCACCCTATGCCACAGCAACAGAAATACCAGATCCCAGTCACATCTGTGACCTACAGCACAGCTCACAGCAATGCTGGATCCTTAACCCACTGAGCGAAGCCAGGGATCAAACCTGCAACCTCATGGTTCCTAGTCAGATTCGTTTCTGCTGCACCATGACAGCAACTCCTAACTAAATGTTTAGAGCAGTATTAACATACTTTGAAATGCCTAGGCAGCAATTCAAAAAAACAAGGTTTTGTTTGGTTTTGTTTTTTCCTCATCACACTTCTCAACTATTTTTAGTTTTATTTCCTAGATAAAATTGACATACACTTAAAAATCTTGTCTACAATTTTTTATGAATAAATACACCTATATAACAACACTCTAAGATTTATTACAATTTATCAACCCAGAAAGTTCCCTCACATTCTTTCAAAACTAATCCTTTACTTCACCTAAGGAACACCACCAGTCTGAGACTCATTCACATTTTGCATCTATTAGTCCTTTTTTTTTTTTTTTTTTTTTACTGGGTATTCATTGTATGAATAAACCACAGTTTTTCAAGTCTGTTGATAGACATTTTGGTTGCATAGAATGTTTGGGATATATCAGTTAAGCTGCCATGGAAATTCTTCTTGTAGTCTTTTTAGGGTCATATGTTTTCATTTATCTTGGCAAAATATCCAGGAGTAGGAAGACTGGATTACATGTAGTGAATGTTTCAGTTTATAAAATATTTCCATAGCTTTATATAAAAGTTATAAGTAGTTTTACACCCCACAAATAATGTATGACTATTTCTGTCACTCTACATCATTGTCAACATTTATTGTTGTCAATCTCCTAATTTTAGTCATTCTAGTGGGGTTTGGTAGCACATCATTATTGATTTAATTTACTTTTTTTTTTTTTTTTTGCTCTTTAGGACTGCATCTGAGGCATGTGGAAGTTCTCAGGCCAGGGGTCAAATTGGAGCTGTAACTGCCAGTTTGCAACACAGACAGCCACAGCCACGCAAGATCCAAACCACATCTGTGACCTGCACCACAGCTCAAGGCAATGGCAGGTCCCTGACCCATTGAATGAGGCCAGGCATTGAACCCCCATCCTTATAGGTACTAGTCAGATTCATTTCCACTGAACCAGAGAGGGAACTCCCTAATTTACATTTCTATGATAATAGGATAAGAATTTTTTTTTGTCTTTGGTCTTTTTAGGGCAATAGCCACAGCATATGGAGGTTCCCAGGCTAGGGGTCTAATTGGAGCTGTTGCTGCCAGCCTATGACACAGCCACAGTAATGCCAGATCCTAGCCGTGTCTGTGACCTACACCACAGCTCACAGAAATGCCAGATCCTTAACACACTGAGCAAGGCCAAGGATTGAACCCACGATCTCATGGTTCCTAGTCAGATTTGTTTCCATTGTGCCATGATGGGAACTCCCCAAGAATTTCTTTTGTACTTACTGAGTATTAGGATATCTTTTCATTTTCTTTCTTGCATTTTTTTTTTTTTTTTGGTTTTTAGGACTGCACCTGGAAGTTCCCAGGCTAGGGATCTAATCATAGCTGCAGCTTCCAGCCTACCCCACAGACACAGCAATGCCAGATCTTACCTTTGTCTGCAACTTACATCACAGCTTGTGGCAACACTGGATCCCTAATCCACTAAGGCAGGGCAATGACTGAACCCAAATCCTCATGGATATTAGTTGGGTTTGAAACCTGCTGAGGTGCAGCAGGAACTCCAGGATACATTTTCTTTGTAATATCTGCCCATTTTCTTTGCTCTTTTTAAAGATTAAGTTGTCATTTTAAACTTGAGTGTGATGTGTTATTTACAGGTACTGTATGCAAATTCTCAGTCAGAGAAAAATTTTTGCAATATTTTCTTCAGTCTGTGGTAGCATATTCATCGTCTTAATGGCCTTTTCATGAATTACTTTAATAAAGTTTAAAATCTAAGATTTTTTCGTTTGTAGTTATTGCTTTCTGGGTATCATCTAGGAAATCTTTCCTTATCCCCAGCATGATATAATATCCCTCAAAATTTTCTTTAAAATCCTTTATACACATTTTAATTTTATGGATGGGCCTTTTTTTTAATATGCTTTGAGGTAGACATTGAAGTTAATTTTTTCTTTTTGTATGTATATTCAATTGTTGCAGGAACATTTGATCTTCCTTTTCCCTACAAATTGATTGAGAAATTTGGTTGTACATAATTTCATCTAGGCATGTTTATTTATGCCAATTCCATACTGTCATTAACACTATAACCTTATTATAACTCTGGATGACAAATGGTTTGTCCTCTAAAATTTTTCTTTTTTATCGTTTTATTAACTATTCTATATTTTTAAATTCTATTCTATAAAAATTATCCTGTAAACTTCTATATAAAACCTGCTGCTAGAAGGATTTAAATTACTATGACTCTATAGACCAATTAGAGAAATTTGACGTCTTTTAAATTCTTAAACTAGTCTTTGAATCTGTAAACACACTATATTTTTCCCATTTATTTACATCTTTTTTATTATCTATCATCAATGTGTTATTTTCCTTCTAGACATTTTCTACAGTGTTTAGAGAATTTTGTTTAAATATTCTTAGGCCAAAATTAAATGCATTTTTATATCATATCCCAACTGCTACTACTGGTATATAAAATTTGATTCCTATCTTAAAATATGAATTGCATATTTGTATTAATTCTGTAACCTGAAATCCTCAGACTTACTATTTCTAATAATTTTTCTTGCTCCCTTAACATTTTCTTCTATAAAGATTTATGGTATATATAATTAAAAGCAGTTTTGCATCTCCATATTCTAATTTTATAATTGTATTATTTTTCTTGCCCTATTATGTTGGATAGGAACTCCAGTACAATGCTGAAAAAAGGGGATGGAAGTAGAAATCATAGCCTCATCTTTGATCTTAGGGAGAAAGACTTTGTTATTTCACCATTAATCCAGCAGCATTAAAAACTTTCCCTCAATTTTTAGTTTGCCTAGAATTTTTCAAACTTATGATTATGTGTTTAATTTTGTCAAACATTTTTCTGCATCCATTAAATTTTTCACATGATTTCTCTTTTTGATTTCGTTATAGTGAAGATTATGTTAATGGATTTTAAATACAAAATAACACTGCTATGTTGGGATAAACTTAACCTGTTCAAGGTGTATAGCTTTTTAGGCATTGCTAAATTATATCTGATATCGTTTTATGGATATTTTTATGCTTATGTTCTTGGATAATATCTGTCTTTAATACCCTTTTTTGGTAATGTATTTCTGAGATATTGCAATAATAATTATGCCACCCTCATAAAACTGGTTGGAAGATTTTTAGGACTACTGTATTTTTCTATAATAAACTCCTTTCAAATTCAATATTTGATAGAACAATATAGTGAAATGATGGGACCTGGATTTGTGTGTGGGTGTGTGCTTGTGTGTGTATAATTTTTTAATGAAATTCATTTTCTTTGTAAAATAAGAGGCAATTCAAAATTTCTGTTTTATCTCATACCAGTTGGTAGTTCTGTCCGTTCTTTTATTTTATCCTAACTACCAAATTTATTGGCATAAAGTCACTTCAATATTCTTTTAATTTTCTTTTACTATCTCCAAGATTTATAGGGTTAACTCCTGATATTAACAAGTTATGTGTTCTTTCTTTTAATCATTCTTGCTAGGAGTATATTTATTTTATTGATCCTTTCAAATTAATAGCTTATATCTTTACTAATATTTTTATATTTTTGTCTGCATTTTAGTTTGTTTTTTACTTTATTATTTTCTAGTATATACTTTGAAATTAAGTTGGTTTCCATACACTGTATCATTCTTTCCCTTAGTTCAAGTTTAAAATTCAGACAATTATCAAACTTTTCTTATCATTCCAGGCCCCATTGTTAGTTATATTATGTACATTTTGATACATTTGTGTTTTCAAAACTATTCATTTTAGAAAATTTTCAGTTTTTCCTTTCATTTCTCTTCTCCTTCCTCTATCTTCCTTTTAGTTATTTTTTGGCTCATAGGTTATTTGGCTGTATGTTAATTCCCAAATAAGTATAGCTTTCTGTGTACATTGTTTTAATTGATTTCTGAATTAATTCTGCTATGTTCAAAGAACATGTTCTGTAATATTTCAGCCTTTGACACTTATTGACACTTATTTTATTGGCACATTTCATTGTGATCTATTTTGTTGAATATTTTGTGTGACTTTGAAAATAAGGTACTTTCTGTTTTTGTCTGGTTTGGAGTTTGATCAATATTAATTAGATTAATATCATGGATAGTGTTGTTTAGATCCTATGTAAATATGTTGTCCAGTTCTATTACTTAATGGGTGTGGACATTAAAAATTTAAGCTATTATTATGGCATTTTCCTATTTGTCACTTTAATTTTAGTTTTCCACTTAATTCTTCTATTGGCTTTTTTTTAAATTTTCTAAGTTCGCCTTTTAACTTTTTAAATTTTTTTTGGTCTTTTATCTTTTCAGGGCTGCACGTGTGGCAGATGGACGTTCCCAGGCTAGGAGTCCAACTGGAGCCATAGCCATCAGCCTACACCACAGCCACAGCAACTCAGGATCCAAGACGTGTCTGTGACCTATACACCACAGCTCACAGCAATGCCAGATCCTTAACCCATTGAGAGAGGCAAAGGATTGAACACGCATCCTCATGGTTGCTAGTTGGGTTCATTAACCAGTGAGCCATGACAGGAACTCTCTCGTTGGCTTTTAAAGTATATCATTTTGCACTGATTTCTAATAGTATCTCTTGGGATTACACTATGATGATTCTCCTCTTTGCATACCGAAATGTTTTCTTTTGACTCTTCATCTAATCCTATTGACATATCCTTAAAATTAACCTAGAATTGAATTCGACTTCATCAAACCATCTCCACTGTAGTATCTGTGTCTTCATGCTATTTCACCTTAATTATCATAAAAGCCTCCAAGATTATTCATTCATTTCTCCACTCTTGCATTTTGTAAGTCAGATCTTCTCCAACTGTGAGATCACATCACTTTTCTGTTTCTCACCATATGCAGCATAAAAGCTGAAGTCCAGCATTGAATGCAAAGCCTGTGTTATCTGCTCTATCTTTATCCCCTTACACCTTTGTGCTCATCTTGCATTGCTTCCTTCTTAATCACTTGAATGTAAATAAAACAAATCTTTGCCTTTTCTTTAAGATATTGATTAGGCTTTTCTTTAGAGCTTGTTATTTGCTATTTCGTCTTCGAGGAACACTCTGGGATTCCTGTGGTTATTTTGCCTCTTCAGATTTTCAGCAAAATGTTGCCTTCTCTTTGACTCTTTCTCTAACAATGCTATCAAAGATGACCACTCCTCTAACCCAGTCATATTCCATCCTTCTTTCTGGCTTTAGTTTTCTCTTCAATACTTACAACTATTTTAAATGGCATTTATTTTATTCTTGTATTTTATTTATTATGCCTTCTATTCCCTTCCCCCACCACATTATATGGCAATCTCTGTGAGAGCAGAGGGTTTTGTTGGTTTTATTTACTGCTCCATCCCTATCACCTAGACTAATGTCTGACATTCCTCTAATGTCACAACTTGAAATGTTTGATAATATACTCAGGCTAGGATTTTTTTTTGCACTTCTTAGTGGTCTTAATTTAATAATTTTTTAAACTTCCTTGACAAAGCGTCCGCTAATCTTACCTTGAGTACCTTTAAGTGAAGGTGGTTTTGCTTCCTCCCTGGGTACCTTGTTTCCAGAGTCCTAACTGTTCTAATAGTTACAAAGTTTTTCCTAATAATTAACCTAAATTCTTCTTCTGTTGAAACAGAAGCCCCATTAGCTCCTACTCTGTCCTTATTGACTACTGAGAATAATTGATCTTTGTCCTTTTTATAGACTCACCCTTCTGTATTTGTGGATATCTGCTGTGTCTTCCCTTAGCCTTTGGTCAAGGAAATGTGTCAGCAGGATGGCCACAAGGGGAGGTCCAGAGCAGGCATAAGCAACTCATCTTCCCACAACAGAAATGAATGAATATTGTTTAAATGGACAGTGAGATTCTGTGATAGAGAGGGCTCCTAAATGGAGTTGGATTCAGGTCTTATATTGCCAAATAGACACTTTTAATGAAACAAGTCTTGTGAGCAGCTACAGAACTGACTTGAAATTTCATTTTTACTGCTAATTTAGATTATATATATATATATATATATATATATATATATATATATATATATAAAACCTTTTTCTGGATGTCCCTTCTCATTTCTTCAGAAGATGCTTTTCATTATAGACACTTTTGTAGCTCTATGGTCTTTCTAGCATCCCTGCCCTAAGTCAGTTTTCTAAAGTATCTTAAATTTACTAGAATTTTGTGGAAGAGTCTCTATTTGAGTTGGTCATTCTGAATTTCCTAAACTTTTGAGTCTATATAAGGATATGATTTTTAAATCTAGTTGCTTTCTCATAATTATTTAAAGTTTTTTTAATAAAATAATGATTTTTTCCATTATACCTGGTTTACAGTATTCTGCCAATGTTCTACTGTACAGCATGGTGACCCAGTTACACATACATGTATACATTCTTTTTCTCACATTATCATACTCCGTCATAAGTCACCAGACATAGTTCCCAGTGCTTTCTCATAATTTTTCATCAAATTTCACCTTCACTTTTACCATGATGTTGCCCATTTATTAATAAGTCTAACCAAAGATAATAGAAGGAAAACAATTTTATTTAATTGGTTGAATCATCATAAAAAGGCGGGATAGTGTGATGAAACTATACTGAATGTGTCCTGACTCACAGTTAGGAGACATGAGTTGAAATTCTACCACTTTCACATAATAGCAATGTGTCCCTTGGGAAAATTCCTCTGAGTTACTGAGCTTCAGTCATCTCATATTTATATTTATCTATTTACTTTTTATTTATGTATTTATTAAAATATAGTTGATTTACAGTATTGTGACAATCTTTGCTCTACAGCATAGTGACCCAGTCTCTCTAACACACACATTATATACACATTATTTTTCTCCTACTACCTTCCATCATATTCTATCCCAAGAGATTTGACATAGTTCCCTGTGCTATACAGTAGTACCTCATTGTTTATCCGTTCTAAATGTAATAGGTGCAAATGAGGTTTAAGACCTCACTAATCTAAGATTCTTTTTGGTTCTTCAGTTTTACAATTCTGTAGAGGAGAACAACTCCAAAAAATTTATTACCATAGTGTTTATTATCCATGCATTTAATGTTAATTAACAAAATCAGTAGAGAGCCGTTGTAGATCAGAGTTCACAAGAGTGGGGGCTAAAAGTATCCTTTGAAAACCTGTAAGTTAAACTAATTTAAACTAACTTTTTGTTCCTTCCAACATGACAAGTAGGTGATTTTTATTACGTGTTAATGAGATGTGTTTTGAGGAACTTTTGACATTTCTCCTGTGCTTGATGCCACAAGGTTTGGCTTTAAAGTAGCCGGTGAAAAGGCAGTTGGTGTTTTATCTCAGGTCAAGATTTCTGGCCTTGTCAAATATGTGATGGGGAAAACATCAGAGTTACAGCTGCTTATCATTCATGACTTGTCATCCAAGATTAACACCATTGACTAAGACTAAGCTGGTGATATGTTGTAAAAACTTATGATGGTGCTCACTGTAAATCAAAAGTCACAGCTAGTCCAGATGCCTGAGTTCTGTTTTCTGTTGCTTCAATACTTGTCTACATCATTTTAGAGTAGGTCAAACTGCCAGCCATGTCATCTCACTGCATGACATAAGGTGAGAATGTTTGAGATCAGGTGATGGAGGTGAATGCAACATTTGATACTTCACAAAGTAAAAGGCAAATTTATAGCAAAAGATAACAGGAGAAGATTTGGGAAGAGCAAGTATGAGTTAGGAAGATAAGTTTAATTTTGGACATTTTGAGTCATAGATACCTACTAGATATCATGCGGAATTGCCTAAAAATTAGTTAAATATTTGAGCTGGAAGGTTAGGGGAGAAGTCTATAGTATAATATTTCTTAAGTGCTGTCTTCACCCAGTTTTGAAGTCATAGCTAAAAATTCTCAATACTACCCTGACCCACTTACTTCTCCTATCAAGGTCTAATACTTCTGGGTTACAATATACACATACCCAACTTCAAGATATTTCAAGATATGACATGTAATAACCAGGGACAGCCCCTTCTTTCTTGGGCCCACAGAACTATTCAAAATTTCCAATCTCCAGGACTCCAGTGAAACCAAGTAACCTCACCATATTTACCATAAAGACACCTCCTTCTCCAGTTCCAGCTTTTTGTTACCCTGTCCCCAAATGCAACACTCTGTGTGGCCCTGCTTGGCAGTCTTCTCTCATTTGGATCTGTAAGTAAAAAAGAATTATGTCTTTTATATATTCAAGGTTTTTTTTCCACCCTCAAAAGAATCTTCAAATGTCCTAACATGAAGTCAAAACTGGAAATATAAATGTGGAAATCTCTGATAACAAACACTGTGTCTTGTATACCATAGGAGATGATTAGAAAAGCATTAACAAATTCATTTTTGATGTTCATTATTTCTATGATTCAGCCCTGAATAGCTGGACATAGGTATCACTTGAATCTTCCTCCAAAGAGGTATATCTTAGCTTTATTTTTATTTGTGTCTTTTTATCTCTTTAGGGCCACACTTGCAACATATGGGTGTTACCAGGCTAGGAATCAAATCAGAGCAGTAGCCGCTGGCCTACGGCAAAGCCACAGAAACGTGGGATCCAAACCTTGCCTGCAACCTACACCACAGCTCACAGCAACACCAGATCCTTAATCCACTGAGTGAGGCCAGGGATCGAGTCCATGTCCTCATGGATGCTAGTCAAGTTTGCTAACTGCTGAGCCACAAGGGGAACTCCTATCTTGGCTTTATGAATGCACATCAGCTTAGGGACCTCAGAGTGACTCTTGCTATCATTGCTATTTCATTGCTGGTTCTTGCCACATAAGATATTGAGATGGGAAAACTACAGGATTTGCTAACCTGACTGATAAGGATCAGAAGATCAAGCTGTAGATCTCTCAGTGTGTTTACAGGAATATCAACGGGGCTCTAGCCAAGAAAATCAATTCCAAGACATGTAGCAGATGGACAGATAACCACAGGTAGAACCCCTTGACAAAATATTAACTGACCTGACTTGGATATAGATCTGTATCTATATATCTTGGATATATATCTGTATACCTATAGATATAGATATAGATGTATAAAGACATATACAGATGTAGATATAGCTGTATATAATGATCTAGTGCTTTTGAATATAGGATGATCAAAAAAAAAAAAGTTCTGAAAGCAGCAATGTTTAGTAGTGCATCCCACAAAAAGGCTTAGACAAGGTAAAATCTCTCTATTCTAATTAATCTCCAGCTATCCTCTTCTTTCCCACACACACACAATCTTTATTCCCATACACATCATACTTATTTGTACCAGCTTCACTTTTACTGTATTCCTCTAACTCTAGAGATATAGGGGACCTTGTCACAGTTAACCTCTTTCAGCCCAGTGAGCTTCAGACAACTTGGATTCCAGAGGAATTGCAATAACATGGTCTACTTCTCTTCATCACACCCAGAAAAACTGAACAAATTATAGCTTCTACTTGGATTAAATTGTGATTCTGCTACTGTTTATACATTGGTCTTTCTGTGCACTTATATTTTTTCTATGTTATATCTGAAATAATTTGTTTCATCAACTAATTAAGGGGCACATTCTACCCTTAGTTAGCCCACTCTCATTCTATGCTTAGTCATATCTTGCCAATCATTTGAAACCAAACTCACCATACTTCTTCTATGGCACATTTTTGTTTATATTAGGCTGATCTGACTTTTATCAAGTTTGAAATTAAGCAGCAGAGGGAGATTTCCTAACCTACGCAAGGAGGGAACATAGGGGAAAGACAACTTAATATACTTGCCCACTGAGCATTCCCAGTGTAGATGGGAAGTTCAGAATAAGAAAGAAAATGGATGAGGAGAGGCTGAGTGACTTGAAGGAACTTTTACACAATATATATTTGGGGTACATCATCTCCCAATTTTTAGAACTGACCCTGGCTTTCAAGAAGTGGATGTGTCCAGCCACTGTATCATAAAAAGATTATCATGTGCTATAATTTCATTTGGATAATGAACATCAGAGGCATTTCATATCCCAAAATAACTTCCTTTGCAGAGAGTCTTCTCTTACACTCTCCTCCATCTCTGGAGTCTCCCAAGATGAGAACGCCAGGCAGAGTGGCATTTCCATCCTTGCTCATGCCCTTCCGGGACATCCCATGTTTTCTCCTATTTCTCTGCCTTTTCTTCATGTTGCCCTTTTTTCTCATTGTTTTTCTTGTCTTTGTTCTCATTCTCTGAGGACCCTTCTGCCTGACTCTGATTTCCTTTGACTTTCTCAGTTTAATTTTCATTTTTCTGAAACTCATTCATCTTCTAATAATTTGAATATGGAGATTGGGACCTGGGCAGGAAAAGAATCCCATCTAGACTTGTTAAAATAAAAAGGCTGTGTATTCATTGCCTCCCAATATCCTCACTTGCCTTAGGAAGTTATACCCTTTGGCAGTCTTGCAACTCAGGGGAGATAATACTTAAGGGGGAAAATGAGCCATTTCTCATCAATACCACTCCATCCCACCTGTGTTAGGATGTGATTGGGACAAGGGAATTGGAAAGACCCATTTCAGATGTTGCTTTTCTAGGTGTACAAAATTTGGACAAGGAAACTCACATTTTAAATTTATGCTTTTCTTGTTAATTCTTAGTTTTCTTGCCTAATTCTTAAAGTACCTGTTTGCATTTGCTTAATATTATGATTATCAGAATGTCACGATAAAGCTTTCTTAAAATTTATTTATTTATTTATTTATTTATTTATTTACAGCCACACTTGTGGCATATGAAAGTTCCCAGACTGGGAGTCAAATTAGAACTGCAGCTGGAACTTAGCCACAGCCATGACAACACTGTATCTAAGCCACATCTGCAACTTATACTGCTGCTTGCAGTGATGCCAAATCCTTAACCCTCCAAACAAGGTCAGGGATCAAATCTACATCCTCATCACAGTCAACATCGAGTTCTTAACCCACTGACCCTCCAGATCTTTTTAATTTATAATTCCATCCTCTATCTAATCATGGATGACTGGAACTTTTTAGTATAGAGCAGACTTTCATTCATCAATTAGAGACAATATATTTAAACAAATATGCCTGGAGGAGCAAAAGCACTGCTTTAAATTCATAATATAAAGCCAATATTTCATATTCAAATTCTATCTAAGAAAATTTTGAAATGCTAGGGGTAAGGATTTCTGATAAATCCATCTTAAAGTAAAAAAAATGGTGAAATGAACTTGGTAGGAAAACCCTCAAGTTTTGTAAAATAAAATTTCATTCTACTTCACAAATTTTCTAAGCACAGGCCTTGAAAACCACAACATGTTCTTAAATATTGGGAAACTGGGACACCCTTTATAGAAAATGCAATCAAAAATATTTTTGTTGGAACTTATACACATATACACTCATACACATGCTTTTTCATACTTTCACACTTACACATACACATACAGAAATATATGCACACATGGGAAAAAAGAAATTCAGATTTGGAATGAACTGATAAAGGACTAGGCAGTACTCATCAATTTTTCTTTGGCACGGCCAGTGAGAGGGCTGTATTTTATCATAAGCAATTGCTTTTTATTTTGTTGGAAAATGAAATTTTTCTAAAATTATTCAATTATATAACCTATTTTTTTCGTAACTTTGAGTAATTGTTTCCAGTTCATATAGAAAAATCTGTATTATTCCTCCCTTTAGATGTTTCTACTTAATTTTCAAAATATAATCATCATGTTTCCTGCAGCTTCATTTGTTTAGCCTAAGATGTTCTGTCTGGCTAGCTTTATACCAAAAACAGACCTCAAGGATAAGGCAAAATTCACTATATAGATGAAGAAGTATATGCTGAAAAATTCATATCTTTCTTGTAGTGAAAATAAATGGTCTGTTTTGTGTCACATACAATATTCTCTAAGAATTTTTCTGTGTATATGACCTATTCTTTCATATTTCTTTTCTCTGATTTCAGTCTCGTTTGGGTGCTGGATATTTAGTTAAGATCTGTGTCTCACTTTGTGTTTGACTTTAATATAACTTTGCATCTGATTCTGTATACTGAGTAAATAGAGACACTTACCACGTACTACAATACTTACGGTATTCCTCAAGTGCCTCTACTAGTATGTCCATTCTGACTCCTCTGGTAACTCTCCAGCAAGTCTTTTTAAAGGTGAGCTAAGGTCTCACAATAAAACTACTGCACATTTAAATATATTCCATCCTTAAAAATAGAATATAAAGTAAATGAATGCAATTCCAGAAGCTAAAGGGGAAAAATACATGGATGAAATAAATGCCAAAAAATCAAAATCTATTAAATTAAAAAAATAAAATAAAATGTAAGAAAATTATAGCAAAAAGCAAGAAAAATTTTGTCTTGACAAATAAGCTTATAAAAGAAAATTGCTCAACATCATGTTCTTAGAGAATTACAATTTATGGCAATAAGATACAACTGTATATCTACTAAAATGGCTGTGGTACATGCATACAGTGAAATATTACTCAGTGAAAAAAGGAAGTAAGCTATCAATTTAGAAAAAAAAATGAAACCTAAATGCATATTGTTAAGTTAAAGAATCCAGTTTGAAAAGTCTATATGCTGTCTGATTCTGGATATGACAATGAGGAAAAGAGAAATATACCAAGTAAAATATCAGTGGTTGAGAATTCCTGTTATGGCTCAGTGGGTTAACAACATGCCATCATGTCTGTGAAGATGCTTTTTCAATCCTTGGTCTCACTCAATGGGTTAAGGATCTGGCTATGGCATAAGTCACAGATGCAGCGTGGATCTGGCATTGCTGTGGCTGTGGTGTAGGGCTCAGGGGCAGCTCTGATTTGATCCCTAGCTCGAGAACATCTGTATATTGCAGGTAGAGCCATAAAAAGAAAAAAAAACAATAAAATCAGTGGTAGCCAGGGGTATGAGGGAGGGAAGGATGAATAAATACATGGAGTGCGGAGGATTTGGGAATTATTCTGTATTATACTGCAATGATGGATATCACACTATAATTAATAATATAATGACAAAATATTAATATATATGACATTATATGTTGGTCAAAACCTGTAGAATTTTACAACAAAATTGTGAAAGTGAGCCTCTGGGCTTGAGGTAATAATAATGATACTATATTAACATCAGTTCATCAATTATAACAAATCTACCATACCAATACAAGGAGTTAATAATATGGGGAATTGGTTTAGGGGATAAGGAGAACATTATACTTTATGTCTAATTTTTCTGTGAATCTAAAATTGCTCCAAAAATATAGTCTGTGAATTAAAAAAAATCCTACTTTGAGAGAGTTCCTGTCAATGGAAACAAACCTGGCTAATATCCATGAGGATGAGGGTTTGATCCCTGGTCCTGCTTAAGAATCCAGCATTGCCTTGAATTGCAGTGTAAATCTCAGATGTGGCTTGAATCTGGCATTTCTGTGACTCTGGCATAGGCCGATAGCTGTAGCTCTGATTGACCATTAGCCTGGGAACTTCCTTATGCCATGGCTGTGGACCTAAAAAAAAAATCCTACTTTGGGAAAGAATATATAAAATATATAAAATATACATAAATATATAAATGTATATAAATATACATGAATATATATTCATATATATCATATACATCATATATATTCTTATATATATCATATATTCTTTTTTTATTTTCCACTGTACAGCAACAGGATCAAGTTATCCTTACATGTATACATTACAATAACATTTTTTTCCCACCTTTGTTCTGTTGCAACATAAGTATGTAGACAAAGTTCTCAATGCTACTCAGCAGGATCTCCTTGTAAATCTATTCTAAGTTGTGTCTGATAAGCCCAAGCTCCCGATCCCTCCCACTCCCTCCCCCTCCCATCAGGCAGCCACAAGTCTCTTCTCCAAGTCCATGATTTTCTTACCATGAGATACCATCTCACACCAGTCAGAATGGCCCTCATTAATAAATCCACAAATAACAAGTGCTGGAGGGGCTGTGGAGAAAAGGGAACCCTCCTGCACTGTTGGTGGGAATGGAAACTGGTACAGCCACTATGGAGAACAGTTTGGAGATACCTTAGAAATCTATACATAAAACTTCCACAGGACCCTGCAACCCCACTCTTGGGCGTCTATCCGGACAAAACTCTACTAAAAAGAGACCCATGCACCCGCATGTTCATTGCAGCACTCTTCACAATAGCCAGGACACGGAAACAACCCAAATGTCCATCAACAGATGATTGGGTTTGGAAGAAGTGGTATATATACACAATGGAGTACTACTCAGCCATAAAAAAGAATGACATAATGCCATTTGCAGCAACATGGATGGAACTAGAGACTCTCATCCTGAGTGAAATGAGTCAGAAAGACAAAGACAAATACCACATGATATCATTTATATCTGGAATCTAATATCCAGCACAAATGAACATCTCCTCAGAAAAGAAAATCATGGACTTATATATGATATATATTCTTATATATATCATATATATTCTTATATATATCATACATATTCTTATATATATCATATATATTCTTATATATAAATATAAGAATATATAAATATATTATATATATTTTATATATTATATAATATATATTTACATATATTTATATATAAATTTATATAAATATATGATATATAAGAATATATATTCAATATATTTAATATTATATTATATATTTATTAAAATATAAATATTATATTATATATTTATATAAATATATGTATATAAATATATATTTAATAATAATATTTAATATATTTAATATAAATATATATTTAATTTAATATTAAATATATAAGAATATATATTTAGTAAATATATATAAAGTTACTCCACTAAGACTAAAAGACGAATCATAGAAAAGCTATAAAAAATTTTACATATTAAAGTGGAATACACTTTCAGATGACCAATTTTTAGTGATTTTATATAAAAACCTAGATGAAATGTATACTTTCCTGGAAAATAAAATTAACTCAAGAAAATGTATAAAATTGAATAAACTTTAAATTAAGCTTAGAGACACATAACAGCATCTAAATCATTTCTCTCACAAAAACAAAAAGCTTAGATTCGAAAGCAAATTTCACATACCTTGAAGGGGCAAATAATTGCTGTCATACAAAATTCTTCAGAGGTTTAAAAGTTAAGAATATCTCCATTGCTCATTTTGAGCTTAATGACATTGTCACTAGAAATATAACGGTAAAAAATCTAGTGAAAAAGAATAAAGCAATAATAGTTTGTACTTAAAAAAAATTTCAGGTAGTTTCCATATATGCCCACTTTCTGGTGGGTTATGATCAGAAATGGGTGTTGGATTTTGTCAAAAGATTTTTCTGCATATATTGAGATGATTTTTTTTTTTGGTCTTTTTAGGGCTGCTCCGTGGCATATGGAGCTTCCCAGGCTCAGGTTTCAAATTGGAGCTATAGCTGCCAGCCTACACCCCAGCCACAGCAATGCCAGATCCGAGCTGCGTCTGTGACCTACACCACAGCCCATGGTAATGCTGGATCCTTAATTCCCAGAGCAAGGCCAGGGATCCAACCCGCAACTTCATGGTTCTTAGTCGGATTAGTTTCTGCTGTACCAGGACGGGAACTCCAATCATATGGTTTTTATTATTCAGTTGTTAATGTGGTATATAACACTGATTGATTTTTTAATACTGAAAAATTCTTCTATCACTGTGATAAATCCCACTCGATCATGGTGTATGATCCTTTTAAGCTATTATTGGATTCAGTTTGCAAGTATTTTGTTGAGGATTTTTGCATCAATGTTCATCAGTGATATCGGCCTATAATTTTCTTTCTTTTTTTTTGTGGTATCTTTACCTGGTTATGGTATCAGGTTGATGGTGACCTCACAGCATGAATTTGGGAGTATTCCTTCCTCTGCATTTTTTTTTTGGAATCATTTGAGAGGGACAGTTATTAACTCTTCTCTGTAAGTTAGATAGAATTCATCTGTGAAGTCATCCAATCCTGGACTTTTGTTTGTTGGAAGTTTAAATCACATTTTCAATTTCAGTACTTGTGATTCCCTATTTCTTTCTAATTCAGTCTTGGGAAGATTGTAATTTTCTAAGAATTTATCCATTTCTTCTGGGTTGTTGATTTTATTGGTATATAGTTGCTTGTAGTAGTTTCTTATGATTCTTTGTATTACTGTGATTATGGCTTCTCCTTTTCATTTTTAATTTTATTGATTTGAGCTCTATCCCTTTTCTTCTTGATGAGTCTGGCTAAGGGTTTATCAGTTTTGTTGATCTTTTCAAAGAACCAGCTTTTTGTTTCATTGATCTTTTCTATTATTTTCTTATTTATATCTCATTTATTCCTACTCTGATATTTATGATTTCTTTCTTTCTACTCACTTTACTTTTTGATTTTCCTTTTTCTCTTATTGTTTTTGGTGTAAGGTTAGGTTGTTAATTTCATATTTTTCTTGTTTCCTGAAGTGTGCTTTTATTGCTATAAACTTGCCTCATAGAATTACTTTTGCTGCATTCCATAGTTTCTGGATCATTTCGTTTTCATTTTTCTTTTTTCTTCAGGTATTTTTTGATTTTGTCTTTGATTTATTCAGTTATACTTTGATTGTTTAGTAGCATATGGTTTAGTCTCCACATGTTGGTGTTTTTGGCAAAATTTTCATTGTCATTGTTTTCTAATCTTGTGACATTGTGGTTAAGAAAAAAAGATACTTGGTATGATTTCAATTTTGCTAAATTTACAAGGCTTGATTTGTGGCCCAGAATGTGATCTCTCTTAGAGAATGTTTCTTGTGCACTTGAGAAGAATGTGTATTCTGCTGCTTTTGGAAGGAATATTCTATAAATATCTGTCAAGAGCTTATATGACAAACTCACACTAACGTCATTCTCAATGGTGAAAAGCTAAAAGAATTCCTACTAAGTTTAGGAATAAGAAAAGGATATCTACTTTCACCACATTTATTCCACATAGTTTTGGAAATCTTAGCCATGACACTCAGAGAAGAAAAAGAAATGAAAAGAATCCAAGTTTGAAAGGAAGAAATAAAACTAAAACTGTTTGCAGAGGAATTGATACTATACATAGAAAATCCCAAAGATGCAATCAGAAAACCATTAGATTTCATCTACAAATTAAGTAAAGTTGAAGGATACAAAATTAAAACACAAAAATCAATTGCATTTATATATAAAAAACCAAAAGATCAGAAGGAAAAATTAAGGAAACAATTTCATTTACCATAGCATCAAAAATAATAAAATGCCTAGGAATAAACCTATCTAAAAAGACAGAAGACCTATACTCTGAAAACTATAAGGCTCTGATGAAAGAAGTCAAAGATAACACAAACAGATAGAAAGATATACTGTATTCTTGGATTGGAAGAATCAATAGTGTAACATTATTGTATTACCCAAGGCAATCTCAGAATCAACACAATCTATATCAAATTACCAATGAAACTGCATTTTTCACAGAACTAGAGCAAACAAAATTCAAACTTGTATGGAAACACAGAAGACCCCAAATAGCCAAAGTGATCTTGAGAAAGAAAAATGGAGCTGGAGAATCAGGCTTCCTGACTTCAAATTATACTACGAATCTACAAAAAATACCTCAAAACAATATGGTACTGACACAAAATATAGATCAATGGAACAGGATAGAAAGCCCAGATATAAACCTATGCACCTATTTTCAACTAATATATGACAAAGGGGGCAAGAATATACAATGGAGAAAAGACAGTGTCTTTAATTAGTGGTAAAGGGAAAACTGGAAAACTACAGGTAAAGGAAAGAAATAAGAACACAGTCTAACACCATAAACCAAAACAAACCAAACACAAAGATACATTAAACCTAAATATAAGACCAAATACTATGAAACTCTTAAAGTAAAACATAGGCACAACAGTTTCTGACATAAACTGGAGCAATATCTTCTCAGATCCACCTTCTAGAACAATAAACATAAAAACAAAAAATATTAATTTTAACAGATTTTTCACAGGAAAAAAATAACATTAAAAGATATTCCCAGAATGGGAGACAATATTTATACATGAAGCCAATGCAAGGGATTGATATCCAAATATATACAAATGATTCATACAGCTCAATAAAAAGAAAAAAAAAAAGCACAATCAAAATATGGGCTAAGATCTAAATAGATATTTCTCCAAAGAAAACATACAGATGGCAAAAAAATACATGAAAATTGCTCAACATTGCTAATTATTAGAATGAAAATCAAAACTACTAGGAGATATCATCAGATATCAGCCAGAATGGCAATCGTTAAATGTCTACAAGCAATACCTACTAAAGACTGTGCAAGAAAAGGGAACCCTCCTACATTGTTTGTGGGAATGTCAACTGGTACAGCCACTATGGAAAACAGTATGGAGGCTTCTCAAAAAACTGAAAAAAATAGAACTACCATATAATTAGCAATCCCACTCCTGGGTATCTATCCAGAGAAAACCACAATTCAAAAAGATACATGCACCCCAATGTTCATTGTAGCACTGTTTACAATAGTCAAGACATAAAAGAAACCTAAATATCCTTCAACAAAAGAATGGATAAATAATATGTGGTACTTATATATACTGAAGTAATCATTATATGTCATTATATATAATAATCAGCCATATAAGTTAAATAATACTATTTGCAGCACAATGGATGGACATAGAAATTGTCATATTAAGTGAAATAAGTCAGACAATGAAAAACATATATCATATAATATTACTTATATGTGGAATCTAAAAATAAATAGATACAAAAAAACTTATTTGCAGGAAAGAAATAGATGCACAAGCTTTAAAAATAAATTTAGGTTACCAAAGATATAGGTTGGGTGGAGAGGGATGGACCAGGTGTTTGTGTTTGGCAAATGCACACTGTGCTATATGGAATGACTGGCCAATGGGGTCCTGCTTTATAGCATAGGGAATTCTACCCAAAATTGTGTAATAACCTATACGTGAAAACAATCTGAAAAAGAATGGCTGTGTGTACTTGAATCACTTTGTTTTACAAGAAGAAATTATCATAATACTGCAATAAAACTAAAAAAATGGAAAAGTTTCAGTAAAGTAAAATGTAATACATCTTTATAATCAGATACAATGTAATTCACTAAAATAGAAAAAATATAAATATTAAATTCTCATTTCAGACACTACATCCAGAAACAAGGCAAAAATACTTCTGTTCAACATCATATTAGGAATCAACAAATATAAAATCATTAGAAGATAAAACAGAAAAATGTATAAAATTGGAAAGTGTCAAAATTTACATGTTTGGAAATTTTATTATTATTATTTTAAATAACAAAATATTTTATTTTAATTTATTACTATTTTTAAAATTTTTATTAAAGTGTAGTTGATTCACAATGCTCCTTCAATTTCTGCTCTACAGAAAAGTGAACCAGCCACCTATACACACCCATTTTTTTTCCATTTTCTATCAAATTCTTACCCAAGAGGTCAGATACAGTTCCATGTGCTGTACAAGAGTACTCTGCCTCCAATCCATTCCAAATGTAACAAACTGCATCTACCAACCCCAAACTCCCTGTCCATCTTCCTCTATCCCCCCTGGCAAACACAAGTCTTCCCTCCAAGGCCATGAGCTGTTTCTGTTTTGTAGAAAGGTTTATTTGTGCCATATTTTATATTCTGCATATAAGTGATATTATGTGGTGTTGGCCTTTCTCTTTCTTATTTCACTTAGCATGAAAATCTAGTCCCATTCATGTTGCTGCAAATGGCATTATTTTGTCCTTTTTATGGCTGGGTAGTATTCCATTGTGTATATGTACCATCTTCTTAATCCATTTGTCTTTCAATTGACATATGCATTGTTTCTATGTCTTGACTGTTGTGAATAGTGCTGTGATGAACATATGAGAGCATGTATATTTTTCAATGAAACTTTCATCCAAACATATGCCCAGAAGTGGAATTTTGGGATCATATGGTAGTGCTATATTTAGTTTTCTGAGGTACTTCCATACTGTTTTCCATAGTGGTTATACCAATTTACATTCTTACCAACAGCAAAGGAAGGTACCCTTTCCTCTACATCCTATCCAGCATTTTTTATTTGTTGACTTGTTAAGGATGGCCATTCTGACAGGTGTGAGGTGGCACCTCATTGTGGTTTTGATTTACATTTCTCTAATAGTTAGTTATATTGAACATTTTTTTCATGTGTCTGTTTGCCATCCATATGTCTTCTTTGGAGAAATGTCTATTTAGATCTTCTGCCCATTTTTCAACTGTCTTGTTTTTTGTCGTGGTTGAGTTGTATGAGTTATTTTGGAGATTATCCCTTTGTTGCATTGTTTGCAAAAATGGTTTCCTTTGCTGTGCAAAAGCTTTTGAGTTTAGTTAGGTCCTGTGAGTTTATTTTTGTTTTTGTTGTCAATATTCTAGGAGGTGGATCAAAGAAGATGTTGTTGTGATTTGTGTCAGAGTGTTCTGCTTATATTTTCCACTAGGAATTTCATATTATCTGGACTTATGTTTAGGTATTTAATCCATTTTGAGTTTATTTTTGTGTAAGGTATTAGATATGTTGTAATTACATTCTTTTACATGTAGCTTTCCAGTTTTCACAGAACTACTGATTTTTTTTTTAATTTTTTTTGTCTTTTTGCCATTTCTTGGGCCACTCCTGTGGCATATGGAGTTTCCCAGGCTAGGGGTCAAATCGGAGCTGTAACTGCCAGGCCTACACCAGAGCCACAGCAACGCAGGATCTGAGCTGCATCTGCAATCTACACCACAGCTCATGGCAACGCCGGATCCTTAACCCAGTAAGCAAGGCCAGGGATCAAACTCGCAACCTCATGGTTCCTAGTTGGATTCATTAACCAGTGCATCATGATGGGAACTCCAGAACTACTTATTGAAGAGACTTTCTTCCATTGTATGTTCTTGCCTCTTTTGTCATAGAATAGTTGACGATATGTGCTTGGATTTGCTCCTGGGATTTCTATTCTGTTCCATTGATCTATATTTCTGGTTTTGTTCCACTACCATATTGTTTTGATATCTGTAGCTTTGTAATCTTGTCTGAAGTCAGGGAGTCTGATTCTTTCAATTCTGTTTTTCTATTTCAATATAGATAATAGACTCAGGGTCTTTTGTGTTTCCATATAAATTTTAAAATGTTCTGTCCTAGTTCTGTGAAGAATGCCCTTGATAATTTGACAGAGATTGCATTGAATCTGTAGATTTGCTTGTGTAGTATAGTCATTTTGACATATGGATTCTTCCAACCCAAGAGCATGTCATATCTTTCCATCTGTTTGTGTTGTCTTTAATTTCTTTCATTAGTGTCATATAGTTTTCAGAGTATAAGTCTTTTGTCTGTTTAGGTAGTTTATTCCTAGGTATTTTATTCTTTTGAATGTGATGGTAAATGGGATGGTTTGTTTGATTTCTCTTTATGATCTTTCATTCTTAGTATGTAGAAATGCAGCCCATTTATGTGTATTAATTTTGTATCATGTAACTTTGTCAAATTCATTGATTAGCTTTAACAGTTTTCTGGCACTGTCTTTAGGGTTTTTGTTGATGTTCTCTCCAAACAATTTACTTATTTTCCAATTTGGATTCCTTTTATTTATTTTTCTTCTCTGATTGCTGTTGCTAGGACTTCCAAAACTATGTTGATCAACATGTTTGGAAATTTATCAGATTGCTTCATGAAAATAAAATTGCCAGTCTAAAATTATAATTGAGTTGGGTAGTTATGTTTAGAATTATTCTCCAAAATCTGATTTTTACACAAAATTTCAGTCAAAATTCAAAGCACCTTTGTTACTGTAAAATAAACAAATAAAACCTCAGGCTAAGAACACAAAAAATATTTTGATTTGGGTAGAAACTCTATTCTCAAAATAATTTTTTTAAAAGTTCTATCTAGAGAAACCTGGTTTGCAAGGAATTCCCATATTATCTCAAATTAATGTAATATGAACATACAAAAATAAAATCAGAAAATGTGACATCATGACTGAGTCAGCAGAAAAAACACACATCAAACAAGACATTTGAAGATCTTAAATATTACAAGTATACCAATAGATAATGAGAATAATATTATATAAATAAGTAAATTTGGATAAAATAAATAGAAGTAAAAATATAACAAGGTAACAGCTTTATAAAAGGACAAAATGTTATTTCCAGAAGTGTATATGTTTAGGAATGTTAAGTGAAAACAGCAGCACATCCATTTGGGAGAGATGGAAGAGAATGTAATTGTATAGGCACAGTGAAAAGGGAAGATCTAAAGTCAATTAAGAATATCCTAAGACAAATGATAACTAGAGACAAAGGAGAAAAAGACAGACATTTAGCCCAAATCATAAAACTTAGGTATCCCTAAAGAATTTGAAATCTCTGGTGAACTGTAAGTACCCATAGAAACAGCTAACAGCAAACCAATGCCGAATTCCTGACTAACTTATCACAAATAAGCCAGGCAAAAGAAAAGATGAGTTAATTTTCAAGCATTGAACATAGTTACTTCAGTATTCACTGTCCTACACAATATGTTCAATTATCAACAAAGTATTAGGAGATATACAGAAAATAAGTAATAAACAGTATGAAGAGAAAAAACAATCACTAGACCCAGACTCAGATATGATACAGATATTGGAATTGTCAAACAGGAAATTTTAAATAGCTAAATTTGTATGTCAAAAGCTTTAGTGGAAATGCACATAAAAGTTCAAAGAGGTAATTTAAGTAAAATAGATGGAAAATATATTAAATAACAATATAAATTAAAGAATAAAATTAGGAAGAATATCTTTTATGAGCTTATCTGGACATTAAAGTTGAAAAAAGATTCAGTGAACTTGAAAACAGATCAAGAAAATTACATAAATTTAATTTCAATAAGAATTTAATGACTTAAAAAAGAACAGAATAGCCAAGATCTTTGGGACTACAATAATCCACCTAAATTTTACATAATTGAAATCCATTCAGAGATGAAACAATAGGGCATAAAATATTGAAGAAATTGTAGATGAAAAATTTCTGAAATTAATGACAGATACTAAATTACAGGTCTAAGAAGCTCAGAGGACACCAAGTACTGGAAAAGAAAAACACCAGAAATTTTAGGTATATCATATTAAACTGCTGAAAACTAAAAACCAAAAAAGACTCTTTAAGAATCTGAATTAAAAAATAAAAAAATAGAAAATGTTACCTGAAGAGACACATTGCCTAGAAAGACTTATACAAACAACAGCAGATTTTTTTTTCATCATAAACCATGCAAGTAAGAAGGCATGGAATTGACATGTTTCAAAAACAACAACAACAAAAAACAAGACATCTACACAGAATTCTGTACCTAATGAAAATGTCCCTTGAAAGTGAAGGAGGGGAGTTCCCATTGCGGTTCAGTGATTAACAAATCTGACTAGGAACCATGAGGTTGCAGGTTTGATCCCTGGCCTCACTCAGTGGGTTAAGGATCTGGTGTTGCCATGAGCTGTGGTGTAGGTTGCAGACCTGGCTTGGATCCTGAGTTGCTGTGGCTCTGGCGTAGGCTTGTGGCTACAGCTCTGATTAGACCCCTAGCCTGGGAACCTCCATATGCCTCAATTGCAGCCTCAAAAAAAGACAAAAAGTGAAGGAGAAATAAATACTCCCTGTAGGGTAGATCAGTGAGGAAAACAATAACTATTTCATTTATCCTGTGAAAAAAATTAACTAAAGTTATCAGTCAGAAGGAATCTGTTATGTTAGAACTGTGTATTTATATGAAGAAGGTAAGATGCCAACATGAAATCAAAGGTAAAGTAAACCATTTTTGTTATTTCTACTTCTCTGAAAGATGATAGATAATGAATAATATTAATTAATAATATTAATTAATGGTTTACTGTGTGTCCATGGCATACTTAAAAGTGATATGGATGACACAGGTTTGGGAAGGAGGATACAGAACATGTAGAACAGCTTATTATTGTTTTAAAGTAGACTCATATAATTTTAAAATATAAATTTTGAATCACAGTATAACAAAAAAACTTTATTTTTTTTTCATTTTTGTTTGTGGCCACACTAAGAGCATGAGAAGTTCCAAGACAGAGGATCAAACCTGTCCTGCTATGGTAGCAACACTGAATCTTTAACCCATTGATAAACATCTTTAAAATAATATGTATAAATAATATATAAATACAGGAGAAAAATTGAATGTTTTTTTTAATTCAATTAAACCCAGAAAAATTACTATTAAAAAAATTTAAAGTAGAAATCAGCAAAAAATGGACATTATTAACTCAATCTTATCAATAATACCTTAAATATATTTTAAATACACCAGTCACAATGTGGATTTTCAGACTGAATAAAAAAGAAAGAGTCAACAATATACTGTTTGCATGAAGTCAACTTTAAATGTAGGTACATTTAATAGTTTGAAAATTGGAGAGGAATATACCATGAAAACACTTAAAAAGGTATCAATTTCAAGTAAAGTAAACTTCAGAACAAGGCATATTATAAAAGAGTGATATTCCATAACAATAAGGAGGGAAATTTTCCGAGAGCATGTAACAATCTTACAATCAGCACAATCAATTTTTTTTCAAATTACATGAAGCAGAAACTGATAGATCTGAAAAAGACATAAACAAATCCAAAATTTTAGTTTGAAGCTTTCAAATTTCTCTCACAGTAACTCATAGAACAACAAGTACATTTTGACAAATGTTGAAAGGTATCTCAATGGAGGTAATATAGTCCTTATAATAAATGGTGTTGTAATAACTGGACATTCACAGAAAAGAAAGGAACCTTATTACATATCTTATACAAACATATGCACACACACAAATCTAATAGATTAGAGACATAAATATAAATTATTAACCACTAATAGTTTTAAATGAAAACAGGAGAATTTATATAAGCTTGGGTTTAGTGATGTTTATATGTATGACATAAAAATATCTAAATTAAAAATGTTGCTTTGAAAAAGAACAGACTGTTCAAAGAATGAAAAGATAAGTCAAAGTCTGGCAGAATATATTTTAAAAGCATCTATATGAAAAAAGACATGAATCAAGAGCATATAAAATACTGAAACTCAAAAACAAAAGTATAAACAATACAATACAAAATCGGACAAAAATATCTGACCAGGAATTTCACATATACATATGGAAAAGACGCTTATTAAAAATGCTCAACAGTGTTAGTCATTAAAGAAACACAGTTTATAACCACACTGACATAATACTAAACACCTATGAGAATGACTGTGGTGAAAATGACCAGTACACCATATGCTTGGACAACAAAACTCTCATTCAATTTCTAAAACCAGTGTGGTACTTTCTTATATAGTGAAAGATACACTTATCATATGACCCAATATACACATTAAAACATTGAAACTTATATTCATGCAAAAATATTCATGTTATGACTTTATTCATAATCACCCAAAAATGGAAATAATCCAGGTGTCCTTCAACAGACGAAGATTTAGGCAAATGTGTGATATCTGTTAATCTGAATACAACTCAACAATTGAATAGGACAAATTATTGATTTATGTAACAATATAAATTAATCTTAAATGCATATTCTTAGGGGAAATAAGACAAGTGCATAGGATGCATATGTCATGATTCAATTTATGTGACATTCTGGAAAAGTGCAATAGTTTAGGGATAGAATATAGATCAGCTGTTGCAAGGGGTTGGTAGGGGGTGAATAAATTTTTGAAAAAAGGACCTATATGAGACATTTTAAGGTGATGAAACCTACACACACACACACACACACACACACACACACACACACACACACACACACACAGATACATTCATATATACAGATACAAACAGTGTATATACACATATAGATATATGTGTTACATTCGCACACACACGTATATATCCACTACTGTGAAGGCAGATACTTGACTCTAACATTTGTCAAAATCCATAGAACTCTGCATATCAAAGATTGAACTTTGTTAATATTAAAAAAAATAGTCTAGTTTATCCTAAGATGAAATGTAGACTGTGACGAATGAAATTGTAATCCAAACATATAGCATAACAACTGAAGATAGTAGGTAGAGAACTGACCTAGGGAACTTTGAAAAAAAAATGATTTGCTAAATACGGTAAGGCTAAATAGAAAAACTAAATTCTACATAATCAACAGTTACTCTAGTTGGTAACTTTATTTTCCCCCCGCAGGATTGTGAGAGTATGGCTCAGCAACTCTTAAACTACTTTACATGGATGCTACGAACAAATAACAAATGTGTAGATAATAAAGGTCAGGTTTCTCGCTATAAGCTACAAGTAAGCAAAGATTAGAATGAACTCTGATCTGCTGAATCAGAGTTAGAGAACTTAGAGGTATGTATTATGTGTTCCAGTGTATGTGTGCATACAAACATACGTATGTAATTGAACAGGTTGTATGTATGTCATTGCAATTCACATTATATATATATATATATATATATATATAATATATATATATATATATATATAATATATATATATATGGCCTCACCAGTGGGTTAAGGATCTGGTGTTGCTGTGAGCTGTGGTGTAGGTCGCAGACGCGGCTTGGATTCTGCATTGCTGTGGCTCTGGCATAGGATGGCAGCTACAGCTCCGATTAGACCCCTAGCCTGGGAACCTCCATATTCCACGTGTGTGGCCATAGAAAAAACAAAATGGCCAAAAAAAAAAAAAAAAGAAAGAGAGAGAGAAGAAGACACCGTCAAACCGGAAATTCCTAAGAGACATAATCATTAAATGCAACATGGAATCCTGCATGATCCTAAAACAGGAAAGAGGATAGTAGTATATAAACTGTGAAATTTGAGTAAAGTATGTGGTTTAATTAATAATTATAAATATTAATTTTTTACACTTAATAAAGGTATCATGGCTGGGTAAAATATTAACATTCGTGGAAGCTGAATAAAGGACATTATGGGAACTTAGTGTACTATCTTGGCAAATCCGTAAATCTAAAATTATTTCAGGATTTAAAAAATACAATAAATTTGTGTTTTTGCCTTGTTTTTTCCTACTCTGAAATTCTTTTTTGTTCATAAGTCATCTTGACCTGATTTTTTTTTTTTTTTTGGCTTTTTGCTGTTTCTTGGGACGCTCCAGTGGCTTATGGAGGTTCCCAGGCTAGGGGTCTAATCGGGGCTATAGCCACAGGCCTACGCCAGAGCCACAGCAACGCAGGATCCCAGCCGCGTCTGCAACCTACACCACAGCTCATGGCAACGCTGGATCGTTAACCCACTGAGCAAGGGCAGCGACCGAACCCTCAACCTCATGGTTCCTAGTCGGATTCATTAACCACTACGCCACGACTGACCTGATGTTTATTTATAGGAAATTTTTTACCTGCTGATTTAATTTATTCAGTGGTTATTGGATGGTTGTTTCCATTAATTTTTCTTTTTGGTATTTGGTTTTGATTTTTTTTTCTGAAAATGTATCCATTTTCAAGTTTATTGAAATAAAGTTATCCATTTTATTATTTCAGACCTTTTTTTATCCCTTGTTATTCACATAATATGATATTATTTATTTGAGTATTTTCTTTGTTCTTCATCAGACATATCTATTTTGCTATCTTTTAAAAAACAAGGACAGACACACAGACAGACAGATGGACACACACACACACACACACACACACACACACACACACCACCAAGAATTATTTACCTTTTTGGATCCTGTCTAATGCATCATTGTTTTCCATTTAATTAATAATTTTTTAAAAATTACATCTTTTTTTCCTACTCAGAGTTCTTTTTCTTTCTTTTAAGATTCATCCTTCTCTTATTGTTTTAACCTTCTTTTAAAAATAATCATTTAAGGCTGTGCATTTCCAAATACACACTAATTTGTATAATAAATGTGTCCTGCAATTTTAAAACATGGATAAGTTATAAACATTTTATAGTATTCATTATTCCTTTTTCATCCTTAAGTTATTTTAAATATGTTTTTTAATTTCTAAATATATATGATTTTTCCTGTTAGCTTTTTTGTTATTGATTTCTAAGTTAAGTGCATTGTGGCAATGAACATGATTTTTATTATATCAATTATTCTAAATTTGTTGAAACTTGCTTTACAGCCAAGTCTGTGGTTAATGTTTATAAATGTTCCATATATAGTTGAGAAGTTATGCGTTTTCTGTGGTTACTGGGCATGCTGTTCTATATTTGCCCATTAGATCAATCTTGCTAATGTGCAGTTCAAATTCTCTATATCCTTTCTGCTTGATCTATTAATTACTGAGAGTGTTGTGTTAAAATCTCCTGCCATGATGGTAGGCTTTTAAAATGTCATCTGATTCTTCTATTAATATGACTTAGTTACTACATTCATAGAGGTATAGAAATTTTTTCTTACTTGGTGAACTTACGATATTTCCATTATGAATGTATTATTTCACATCTTATGTATAAAGTAAGTTTTATATACTATTCATTTTTTTCTGTTGTGGGTAATCTGTCTTCTTTGCTGGTAGCCTTTAAATTTCTTATTATTTTTGGTTCAAAGTAGGTTGAATATGACATACTTAGGTGTTTTGGTTTTGTCAACCATTATCTCTTCAAATACTTATTTTGTTCCATTTTCTTCTTTTTTGTTCTCTTGGGATTATTATTGCATATACTTTAGATTACTGAATGCTGGATAATGCATATTTTGGATATTATTTTATGATTTTTGTTCTGTATTTTCATTTTGATATTCAATTTTTGTAATTTCTATTCACCAGTCCTCAAATTCATTGACTCTTTCTTTGCCAACTGTAACATTAGCATAAAACCTGACATGGACAGTGGGAGAAATAAAATGTGAGTTAAGCTCATTCATTCACTTCATTCTTTTATGTTTTTAAAACACATGCATAGAAGTCTATTAGGAGTCAAGCTTTATTCCTAGTGTTAGATATGTAATTGTATATCTAATATGCAAAATAATCCACACTCAAGGAGCTTAAGTTCTATATTGTATAATTGCACATATTTTTATTAAAATACATTTAGTAATATGTCTGTGTAAATATACCCAAAGATGTGTTTATGCATATGTCTGTATAGTTCATATGGCCAACAATGCTTTAATCCAAATAATGTTGAGTTAAACACCACATTAGCAGATTAAAATTAATTTTCTTAAATATTAGATAAATTGACAAAATCCAAAGTCATTCTTAATTTAAAGTAATATTAAAACTTTTAGAAAGTTAGCTAAAGAAGGAAATTTACCTTGACAGAATAAAGAAAATTTAAGAACCTATCACAGGAGTCTTGTGTCATAGTGGGTTAAGGATCAGCAATGTCACCGCTCTGGTGTGGGTTTGAACCCTGGCTCAGGAATTTCCACATGCTGTGGGTTGGCCAAAAAACCCACCAAAACCTACAACAATTAGTAAAACTTATGATAAAACATTGAAAACACACACTTTATGAGCAGTAGAAGCCTATGCTGACCATACTCAGCATATGTTCTCCATTCGATATTATACTGAATTTCCTAGTCATTACATTAAGGCAAGATAAATAAACAAAAATATAAGAAAAGTAAAGATAGAAACAAAATAAACTTTTTTCCACATATTTTATCAATTTTCTACATAGAACCATCAGAGTTTACAGGCAAATCATTAGAATTTACCAAAGAATATACATTTGGATTAAAAAATCAACGTAAGTAGTAAATTATTGTTCTATATTACATGAATTTTTAAAATACAGTTTTAAAGAAGAAAACTTGAAGTATACATCTAATAAACAGTGTAAGTACTCTGTGGAGTAAATTGTATAAGCTGATTTAACAACATATAGAGGACATGTATATACTAGTAGTTAAACTATATTGATGATTAAAAGTCTAAATATAAGAAAGATATAAATTGCCTCACATTTACCTTCAGATACAGGGAAATCCCAATTAAAATCATAAGGATATTATTATTAATTTATGTATTAAAGAACAAGGGGATAAGGAAAAACACTAAAATACTAAAGAAGAAATATGTGAACACACTCACCTGAGCATAGATCAAGAAAAATAAAGCTCTATATTTAATACAGCCTCTTACCCCCATCCCTCTCTCTCAGGGAGATATAAGTTGACCAAAGAATAAAATAAAATGATCTTTCACATTGAAAAACATATGCATGAAAACTTGGTTCATGACAAAGCTAAGATTGCTTATTACAGATAAAAGTATGATCTCTTTGATAGAAATTATAATTCACAGGAAATTGAAAGAAGAGAATAACCTTGTGAAAAATGGTGGTGTAGGAATCTCTAAGAGTCAGTTTCACTACCTAAGGAACTATTTAGCTACAAAGTTCAGTCAGAATTGAATAATTTGGAACTTTGGAATCTGAACGGAGAGTTACGGGAACTAAAGAAGTGCTTGATAAATGGAGAAGGTGTTGACCTGAATCAGTTACCATTCTCCATTTCTAAGCCCTTCCTTGGCTGTAGGGACCAAACCTCCCTTTCCTAGAGTAGCTGATTAGTACCAGGATGGATATTCTGGAACTCTCCCTCAAAAAAATTGAGATTGGTTGTTTTGGTTGGTTTGGTGGTTCCCTGAGGGATCAGTGAGACACTTCCCTTGGTTTCAGTCCTCTAAGCAGCAGTAGCAGCAGCAGAGGAAAGTATAAAAAGTTTTAAAGACACAAGTTCTCTCTTCTTTTTACCTTGGAGCCAAGCATTTAAGAAAATTTTAGTTTGGTTACTGGTTGACTGCAGAAGTAATAGAAGATAAATATTAGTGACCACACACAAGGAATACCCACTTTCCAAAAACAAAACAAAACAAAACAAAACAAACAAACAAACAAAAACACCAAAAAAACAAAAAAGTTTGGAAAAATCTCAAAGCATAGCTCCAACACTCAATTAATCCTTGAGGAATGGGAAAAACAGATTTTCAGTATGGTAATACTCCAAATGTCAGTTTCAACCAAAAAAATGACAAAAATCCTCCAGTGAAACAGGAAAGTTTGGCCCACTCAGAGAAAGAAAAGATTTTGACAGAAACCAGCTCTAAAGACCAGATTTTGAATTACTAGTCAAAGACATAAGGTCAATTGTTTTAAGTATGCTCAACAAGCTAAAAAATAATCATAGATTAAAAAGTTAAAAGGAATAAGAATAATGATGCATGAACAAAATGAGATTATGCAATAGAGACATAGATTATAAAAAGAAACTAAATAAAAATTTTGAAGATGAAAAATATAGTAAATAAAATAAAAATTTAATCCATTCAGCAGCAGATTTGAGCAGGAAGAAGAAAAGTTCAGAAAACTTGAAAAAATATGTAAAATCTTTCAAGAATACTAAAAAGTCCTTAAGTATGAAATGAAAAAATCATGAGAAATTAATGTGAGCCATTTGAATAAATAAAGAACACTGATAAATTTAACTACAGGCAAAAGAAAAGCTGATATTAATGTACTTTTGATTTATAATTTCTATTTTTTCTATATATTTCGAAGGCAAATGCATAAAATAATAATTATAAATATATGTTAATGGGTGCACAATGTATAAGAAGTAATACAACTTTAGACATAAGGACACAAGAATACTGAGAGTAATGATATACATGGAAACAGAAATATATAGAAAGAGGATACTATTGAAACTAAATTGATATTATTCAAACCAGATTGCTTTCAATCTAAAGTGTTAATTTTTATCTCCCAATATAACCTCTAAAAAACAAATAATGATTATAATAGAAAAGAAGAGAGGGAAACAAAAATGCTATGCTAAAGCCAATAATGGAGAAACTGAGGTATAAAATACAAATAAGATGCACAAAACACAAATAGCTAAATACCAGAAATAAATTTGTCCTTATCACCAATTACTTTAAGTGTAAATGGATTAAGATTAACTATTAAAAGACAGAAATTGGCAGAGTGAAGAAAAAACAAAAACAAAATTCATCCTTATAATTGTAGATATAAGAACACAAATGGCTGAAATACTACACAAAGTACAACATTTTGAAGTTTTATCAAGCTTGGAAAAGATCAGTCAACATAATAAGAAAGTAAAAGCATGAGTAATATAGTTCATGTAAACTGTAACATACATAGAATAGGAGGGACTCGATTATTGTCAGAAAAAAATACACTTAAAAAAAAAAACAGTTTACAGGAGATGAAGAAGGGCATTATATATTGATGGAAGACATAATCCAGGAAAAAAAGTTATAAAAATATATGTACCTAAGTAAAGAACCTCAAAATACATGATAGAATTGAGGGCAGAAACAATTCTACAGTAATAGTTGGAGTCTTCAATACCCCACTTTAAATAATGAATAGAACAATGAGATAGAAAATCAATAAGGAAATAAAGGAGGTAAACAACATTATAAACCAATTATACATAATAGACATGCAAAAAGTTTACTCAAGTAGAGTAGAATATGTATTATTAAGTGCAATTAAAAATTCTCCACAATTGACTACGTGTTAGGCCACAAAATAAGTTTTACTACATTTTAAAAGATTAAAATCATACAAAATAACTTTTTTTTTATCACAGTGGAATGGAATTAGGAATCAATAGCAGACAGAAAACTGGAAAATTAACAAATATGTGGAAATTCAACACACTCCACAGCTAACTCTGAGCCAAAGTAGAAATCACAAAGGAGATTATAAAATAATTTGCAAAGAGTAAAAATTAAACACACACACATAACTTATGAAATACAGTGAAATAAGTTCTCTTGTAAATGTATAGCTGTAATCACCTACATTAAAAAGATCTCAAATCCTAGTCTAACTGCACATCTAGTCATTTATGATGGAGCATGATAATGTGAGAAAAAATAATGTATACATGTATGTGTAACTGGGTCACCATGCTGTACAGTAGGAAAAAAATAATGTATTGGGGAAAATAAAAAAAAATAAAATGTGGCACTGAAAAAAAAAGAAAAAAGAAAAAGAAACTAGAAAAATAATAAAACCAAAGCTAGTAGAAGGAAGGAAAAATAATGATTAGAGTGAATATACATAAATTAGAAAGTGGCAAAATAATAGTGGGAATCAGTGAAACCAATAGTTTCATTGGTTCCACGATAATGAAAATCTTTTAGCTAGATTGACTGAGTAAAAAAGAAAAAAAAAAGTTTCAAATTACTAAATCGAGATGTACAAAGAGAGACATTGCTATTGACCTTACATAAATAAAAAAACTTTATACGGCAGTAGCAGGAATAATTCTACACAAACAAATTGGATAGCCTAGATGAAATGAAAATATTCATAGAGGTACACAAACTACCAAAATCAATTCAAGAAGGACCGATATTGTATGATTCCATGTATTTGGAATATAATCAGCAAATTCACAGAGATGAGATCTAAGAGTAAAGTTTACCAGGAGCTGAGGGTATGGAGCAATAATGAGTTATTGTGTAATGTATACAAAGTTTCTTTTTGAGATGATGAAAAAAATCTCAGATAGTAGTGATAGTTTCTCAACAGTGTGACTGTACTCAATATTACTGAATTGTACACTGAAAATGACAAATTTTATGGTAGGTACAATTTATGACAATAAAAATTAAAACATAAGTGAATAAGCAAACATTTTAAAATGGAGATATAGTCATATATCAACAAATTTCTATTTAATTTTTATCATATATTTAAATATGAAAGCCCAACCTATAAAACTTCTAAGACTATATAAGACACATTGGGTACACAAATATCTTTTAAAGAAAATAAAGAACAGTAAAATATAAAATAAAGATAAGCATGACTTCAACAAAATTAGTGATCATTTTTAAACAAACACATTACAGATGAGACTTCTTTTTCTGGCCAGGATGAAGTAACAGGGATCATATTTAATCTTCCCAAATTGTTACAAATCTAGATATATATTTAATATATGGGATAATACATATCAAAACATTGGAGCCAGAAAACAAAGAACAGTGTTTCCTGTGTGATGATGAATAGATGTGGTGAAACCTATATATTGTCAAGAGAAAATTTCCAGAGCACCAAAAGAGAGAGGGAATGCAGGTAGAGTCTGGTGAACCCCCTAAATTTAGTTGATAGAACTGGGAGTCCAGGAAGGACAGCGTTTATAAGGCACAGTATCAGAAATATTAGAACTTCACAGATAGAGCTCCATATACATGATGATACGATTTAAGTCTTTGATTGAGTCCAGGTCAGAAACATACATATGTAGAAATTATCTAAGGCCAAGAGAAAAACTACTTGCAAATACTGGAGAGAACAATTCCTAAATAGGATGCGGGCCTGCAAATAGGTCTTGATCTTTCCAGCCAGAGAGAAAACTTCATAATTCACAGTGCAAGAGATTGAATTCTCCACAGAATGTTGTTTCAGTAGTGATGCAAAATTCATTCTAGAGGTAATGTTGTCCTTGTCCTGCCTAATGTAGCTTAAAAGCAGGATATGAAAGGATCAAAATGATTTCAAGTAACTTAACCACATCCCAGAAAAACTTTTAAGAATGTCTATAGGAATAAAAAAAAAAAAAACTAATGCCCAACACAATAAAAGGTATGTCTGGCAAAAAGTAAAAACTACCAAGCATGGAAGAAGCTGGGTAATATGAAACATAAAGAGGAAAAAAAAAATCAATCAGTACAAAAATGTTCAGAAGTAATAGAGATGGCAGAATTTGTAGCTAAAGTAATTTCTAATTTTATAACTGTGTTCCATATGTTCAAGAAGGTAGAACAAAGAGGAATGATTGCTTCTGTAAGCAGATATTTGTATGCTACAAAAAATGAATCAAATAAAACTATTTTTTTTCTGTCTTTTTAGGGCCACGCCCGCAGCATATGGAGGTTCCCAGGCTAGGGGTCAAATCAGAGCTGTAGCTGCTGGCCTAGACCACAGCCATAGCAATGCCAGATCCATCCAACCTGTGTCTATGACCTACACCACACCTCACTGCAACACTGGATCCTTAACCCATTGATCGAGGCCAGGGGTTGAACCTGCATCCTCATGGATGCTAGTCAGATTTGTTTCTGCTGAGCCAAGACATGAACTCTCAGATCAAACTTCTTTAAAGGAAAACTGCAATGTTGAAATTCAAACTACATTGGATGAGATTAATAGCAAGCAATAGAATAGATGAGATTAATAACATAGCAATAGTAGCTTTCCAAAATGAAATATGAAGAGGAAAAATTAAAAAAAATATATCGAGAGCATCAGTGCGCTATGGAGCAAAACTGAGTGACTTATAAGTGTAACTGGAATTATTTCCCTAAGCAGGAGAGATGAATAGTGACAGGAAAAAAATTAATATTTGAAAAAATAATGGCTAAAAATTTCCAAATATATGAAAACTATGCACAAACAGATTTAAGAAGTTCAGTGAACCCCAACCAGAAGGAAAATAAAAAAAACAGACTAAGACATATCATGAATCAAGGTCATGGGCTTAAAACCAATAATAAAGGAAGATCTTTAAAAACACCCAGACAAAACAGATTATGAACAGAGAAACAAAAATAAGAATGGTAACAGATGTGTTGTCTACTATAGTGCAAACCAGAAGAAAAAGGAGAACCGCTGTTGACGTGTTACCGGAAAAAAAAAAATGTCCGGGTAGAATTTTATATAAAAAAAGAAATTTCATAAGAAAATATGAAATAAAGACTTCTTAAAAACATACAAAAGCTGAAAGAATTCATAATCAACACAGATATAATTCAAGAATTGTTAAACTAAATGCTTTGGGCAGTGGGAAAATTATGCTGGAAAGAAACATAGATCTATACCATGGAATGAAAGAATGAAAGACACTTAAAATGCTATCAATGTGTATAAATAAACAACTTTATTATTTAAAACTCTTGAAAAGATTGATTAAAGCAAAAATAATACGTTGTGTGTTTATAATATGGAAAATAGATGTAAAGCACTACAAATAAAGGTTGGACAGGGAGAAATAGAAGCATACTGCCATACGGGTTTTTTTTTGTTTGTTTTTTTGTTTTTCTTTCTTTTTTTTTTTTTTTGGTCTTTTTGTCTTTCTTTAGGGCCGCACCACGGCATGTGGAGGTTCCCAGCAGATCCGAGCCGTGTCTGTGACCTACACCAGAGTTCACGGCAACGCCGGATCCTTGACCCACTGACCAAGGCCAGGGATAGAACTTGCAACCTCATGGTTCCTAGTTGGATTTGTTTCCTCTGCACCACGACAGGAACTCCTGCTATAAGGTTTTGACATTGCATGTGAAGAGGTATAATATCTTTTGAGGGTAAGCTTTTACAAATTAAAATTCTAACCTATAAATCCAAAAGCAACTAGTAAAAAAAACAAGAGTTATACCTGACAAACAGCAAAGGAGGTAATACTCATGTAATTCAAATACATGAGAAATAATTGAACACAAAACAGGTGAGACAATAACAAAATTATAGAATTTGAACTTAACTGCGTAAAAATCCTATTAGATAATAGGTGATCTAAACACCCTAATGAAAAGAGTTTATCAGACTGGACGTAATGGAAAAAAATCGTTTTATATATATGTGTGTGTATATATATATATATATATATATACACACACATAACAAGACCCAACTCTAGGCTGCCTGTAAGAAACCTATGTTTATGAAAAAGACACAGAGATGTTACAAGTAGGAAGATAAAGAGATATAACATTCTATTGCTAATGTTTAAAAAGTTGGAGCTACTGTAGTAATATCAGATAAATGACTTTGGAGTATATATAACACTTCAGACAAATAGGTTCATTTTGTAATTAAAAAAGGGTCAACAAGAGAACAGAAGAATAAACATTTACGAGCTTAATGAAAGATTCAAACTATGCATTAGAAGAACTGCAAGGACATAGACAAGCATTTTTGAAATTATCACAAAAAAAACTTTAGCACCCATTTTCCAATAACCGAAAAAGTAGACAGGAAGCTAATATTAATATGGAAGACCTGAACAAACCTACTGATCATTTCAATATAACTGATATTCACAGAACATTCTATCTCATAAGAACAGTATATACATCCTTTTCAAGCACACATAGAACATTTACCAAAATAGCCTAAGTTAAGGGAATAAAAGCAGTTTCAATATATTTGAAGATTTAGTAAGTTCAGAAGGACACATATACTCTGTGTTCTCTGAATAGAAGGGAAAGAAATTTGAAATTAATAAAATAAATATCTGGAAAATATTTAAATATTTAGAAAATAAAAAAATAATTCTAAAATTATAAGGTATTTAAACTTAAAGAATACATATCAATTTAAATTCAGCTAAAGCAGTGCCTAGAGGGAATATCACCAAATACATTTATTTTAAAAAAAAGTTTTCCAATCAATGACCTCACATTCTATACAAAGGAAATTGAAAGAGAATGGTAAATTAAAGCTAAAGAAATAATGAGGGGATGATAATAAAAGTAATAAGGTCATAGCTAAATTAAATGGAAAACAGAAAAAGTAGAGAAAATATATCTGAAAGCTGGTTCTCATAAAAGATTAATAAAATGATGTACTTTGACCATATAAATCATGAAAAAAAAAGGAGAGGCAAATTATTGCAGAGATGAGGGAATATTATGAACAATTGTATGTCACTAAATTCTACAATTTAGGGGAAATAGACAAATTCTCTGTAAAACACAAGCCACAAAAATTTACTAAAGAAGAAATTTACTAAAGAAATAGGAATAGCCTTCATATATTAAACTTATTTTAGCTGAAAACCTTTTCATGGAAAAAACTCTAGGCCCAAATGGCTTTATTGTGAATTTTACTAAATTTAAGTAAACAACAGAACAAATTCTCCAGAAACTCTCCACAAAATAGAAAAGAGGGAATACTTGCCAACTGAATCTTTGTGGCCACATTCCACTGAAACCAAAACCAACAGTGACATCAGAAGAAAAGAAAACTACAGGCCAATATTTTCACAACCATAGATGCAAAAGTTCTCTACAAATTTTTAATACATTTGAACCCAATAAAAATATATTGCATCTTGGCAATGAGACTTATACAATAAATTTATAATTAACCATATTAATAGGTCAAAAACAAACAAAAAATTATCACAATAAATCCATCAAAAACCCTAAACAAAATCATATATCCATTTTTTCATTTAAAAATATGTAGCTTTAACAATTATCATAGAGGAAAATTATACTATTATACTATTTCCTTGGATCAGCAGACTCCAGATTAGATGTTAATTCTTTCCAAACTGATCTATTTATTCAATGAAATTCCAATCAAAGTCTTTTAATTTGTATCTCCCACACTTTTAATGGGGGGAAACCCAAGAGAAATTTCTCTAACAGAAGGGACACAAAAGAAGCAAATCGATAGAACTATATACAGATGTGAGACTGAATAGTGTTATAAAAGGCCCCTAGATACATACACAGGATTTATCCTGCAACGGGAAAAACTTACAAAGTGTTCTGAGGTATAAATATTGAAAAGCTTCCTAAAAGGTTAACCCCTTTGCTAGATATCAAGATGTTCTTTTCAAGATTCAGCTCAAAGTAAATTGCCTGTGAATGGGAAAGAGGAACGTGGCCTGACAGAAAACCTTAAAACGATTTTTTTTTGTCTCTTCAATGCTGCATATATATAAGTAGAAGCACGTACACCTCTCCATAAAGCCATGCTTATATTACACCCACTTCTGCCTTCAGCTGTGATTTACTCTGAATCCTACCTCACTTGTTGTAAAATGCTCTGTCTGTCAGTAACACCTCAGTGAAATCTCCTTAAAGTAAAGCAATCTTGCACCTAGACTTTTGCTCTGAAAGCTGCCATCTGGTCTAATTCAAGTCTATTTTAAGCTCTTGAATCACATGAGTTAAATCCACAAAAGTGTTGATTGTACATGATTGCCTTTATCGATTCCTACTTGGACTAAACTTATTTCAGAGCCTCCATCCAACTTCAGCAAGAATTCTTAACTTTTTTTTTTTTTTTGGTCATTTTCTTCCCCTTGGGATTAATATTGAATCTTCCCCTTTTCTTTTCTAATGCTATGTCTACAAAGATATTGAGGGGTTAAGTCATGTGATGATTATCCTGGAAATTCTGTTTCCTCAAGCTCCAATATGTCCGAATATCTCTCTCATTGCTCCTTCCCTCTGAAATTAGCTTTACCTCTTGACTGTGTAAGGACTGCATCATTGCCATTCCCATCTCTTAGGATTTGAATTAATGACATTGACTTTTTAAACTTTCTAACAGACATAGACTCCTCTCCTGTTCTTCCTTCATGCTTTCCACATCTGTCTTTTTGTTGTCATTCATTTTGCTGCCTCCCTCCCAGTATAGGTTTTTTTCCTATCGTAGCTTAATATTTATGTACCTGTCCCTCTAAATGGACTCTAGGTCCATCCTAATAACCCTGAATTAGAAACTCCTAGGTGAGCCCCAGGTACCTAGTTTTATTAATAAGTTTCTAGTGATTGTGAACTCTGCTGGTAAAACCACTATTCCTATGTTGTATTTTTAAACTTTGAATAACTGTTTCTCTTGTTATCTCTTTATTACAGGAGAGAAATTCTTGAAGATAGAAATTGTCCTAATTATTTTATTCTCTGTCACCTTGCCTATGGGAGATGCTCAATAAAGTTGTCAGCAATAGATCAAATTACTTAGGGACACCTTACCTCAGCACATATGCTCATAATGCTCCCCCGCAAATAGTGTTTGTTCCCTACCCCTTCATTTTCCATCTATTCAATCACTCATTTAAGGTCCACTTCAGAGCACATTTTCTCATTGTAGTCTCTCAAATTCATACTCTTTATTTGCCACACCCCGGCAGTGCACATCATCTGTGCCAAGCCCCCAAGAACTCAGCTTAGAACAACTCTTCATAGACATTTTTTATGAACTAATCTTAAGGGTTATAATGTTTTATTCTTCAATTTTTATAAAGGTATCTAAAATTAGCCTGAACATGCCAGCAGTACTTAAATATGTTGCTTTTTTTCTCAATTTGTAAGGCTGCAGCTTGCATTTAATTCAATGTAATGATCCTCTTGTTGAATACAGATATGTGCAAACATTGCTTCAGGTGTTGTTCTAGTATGAGCACACCTTTTGAATGTTTAGAAAAGATTCCCGTGCCAAAACCAGATGATGTATAAATTAGCCCCCAAAGGTTTTTATCATTAAGAAAATTGTAGTTACCGCAGGGAGTTAATCTCTCTATCTGCTGGAGAGTATTGCCTTGTCAAACACTCCCTAATAAAGACTTGTGAGAAAAAATTATACTATGCTAGTGTTAAGAGAGAAAGTATATTATTTGGCTTGATTTCTATTCCCCAGCTCAAAAGGAATCTACTAAACAATCACTTATGATGGTGCTTGAAACAATCATCCATGGTGTCCAGTGTTTGATTGTTATTTTGAAAAGAATGGGGTGCACTGAATGGGAGCCTTTCAGGAACTTTTAGTAAGGTATTACTATGAAGAAATATTTTTATTATTTTTAATTTTTTTATTTTATATTTTCCCACTGTACACCATGGGGACCAAGTTATTCCTACATTTATACATTTTTTCCCCCACTATTTGTTCTGTTGCAATATGAGTATCTAGACAAAGTTCTCAATGCTATTCAGCAGGATCTCCTTGTAAATCTATTCTAAATTGTATCTGATAAGCCCAAGCTCCTGATCCCTCCCAATCCCTCCCTCGCCAATCAGGCAGCAGCAAGTCTATTCTCCAAGTCCATGATTTTCTTTTCTGTGGAGATGTTCATTTGTGCTGGATATTAGATTCCACTTATAAGTGATATCATATGGTATTTGTCTTTGTCTTTCTGACTCATTTCACTCAGTATGAGAGTCTCTAGTTCCACCCATGTTGCTGCAAATGGCATTATGTCATTCTTTTTTATGGCTGAGTAGTATTCCATTGTGTATATATACCACTTCTTCCGAATCCAATCACCTGTCGATGGACATTTGGGTTGTTTCCATATCCTGGCTATTGTGAAGAGTGCTGCAATGAACATGTGGGTACATGGGTCTCTTTTAAGTAGAGTTTTTTCCAGATAGATGCCCAAGAGTGGGATTGTGGGGTCATATGGAAGTTCTATGTATAGATTTCTAAGGTATCTCCAAACTGTTCTCCATAGTGGCTGTACCAGTTTCCATTCCCACCAGCAGTGCAGGAGGGTTCCCTTTTCTCCACAGCCCCTCCAGCACTTGCTATTTGTGGATTTATTAATGATGGCCATTCTGACTGGTGTGAGGTGGTATCTCATGGTAGTCTTGACTTGCATTTCTCTTATAATCAGCGATGTTGAGCATTTTTTCATGTGTTTGTTGGCCATCTGTATATCTTCTTTGGAGAAATGTCTATTCAGATCTTTTGCCCATTTTTCCATTGATTGATTGGCTTTTTTGCTGTTGGGTTGTATTAGTTGTTTATATATTCTAGAGATTAAGCCCTTGTTGGTTGCATCATTTGAAACTATTTTCTCCCATTCTGAAAGTTGTCTTTTTGTTTTCTTTTGGGTTTCCTTTGCTGTGCAACAGCTTTTCAGTTTGATGAGGTCCCATGGGTTTATTTTTGCTCTTATTTCTATTGCTTTGGGAAACTGACCTGAGAAAATATTGATGATGTTGATGTCCGAGAGGGTTTTGCCTATGTTTTCTTCTAGGAGTTTGATGGTGTCCTGTCGTATATTTAAGTCTTTCAGCCATTTTGAGTTTATTTTGGTGCATGGTGTGAGGGTGTGTTCTCGTTTCATTGCTTTGCATGCAGCTGTCCAGGTTTCCCAGCAATGCTTGCTGGATAGACTTTCTTTTTCCCATTTGATGTTCTTGCCTCCCTTGTCAAAGATTAATTGACCATAGGTGTCAGGGTTTATTTCTGGGTTCTCTATTCTGTTCCATTGGTGTGTCTGTCTGTTTTGATACCAGGACCACACTGTTTTGATGACTGTGGCTTTGTAGTATTTCTTGAAGTCTGGGAGAGTTATGCCTCCTGCTTGGTTTTTGTTTCTCAGGATTGCTTGGGCGATTCTGGGTCTTTTGTGGTTCCATATAAATGTTTGGATTGTTTGTTCTAGTTCTGTGAAAAATGTCATGGGTAATTTGATAGGGATTGCACTGAATCTGTAGATTGCTTTGGGTAGGATGGCCATTTTTACAATATTGATTTTTCCAATCCGTGAACATGGAATCTCTTTCCATTTCTTTACATCTTCTTGGATTTCTTTGATTAAAGTTTTATAGTTCTCGGCATATAGGTCCTTTACCTCCTTGGTCAGGTGTATTCCGAGGTATTTGATTTTGTGAGGTGCAATTTTAAAAGGTATCGTATTTTTGTACTCCTTTTCTAATATTTCATTGCTGGTATACAGAAATGCGACTGACTTCTGAGTGTTAATCGTATATCCTGCTACTTTGCTGAATTTATGAATCAGTTCAAGGAGTTTTGGGGTTGAGTCCTTAGGGTTTTCTATGTATAGTATCATGTCATCTGCATACAGTGAGAGTTTGATCTCTTCTCTTCCTATATGGATGCCTTTTATTTCTTTTGATTGTCTAATTGCTGTGGCTAGGACTTCCAAAACTATGTTGAAGAGCAGTGGTGAGAGTGGGCATTCCATCCCTGTCTTGTTCCAGATTTGAGTAAGAAGGCTTTAAGTTTTTCCCCATTGAGCATTATATTTGCTGTGGGTTTATCATAAATGGCTTTGATTATGTTGAGGAATGTTCCCTCTATACCCACTTTGGCAAAGGTCTTGATCATGAATGGATGTTGGACTTTGTCAAATGCTTTTTCTGCGTCTATTGAGATGATCATATGATTTTTGACTTTTCTTTTGTTAATGTGGTGTATGATGCTGATTGATTTGCGTATGTTGAACCATCCTTGTGAACCTGGGATGAACCCTAGCTGGTCATGGTGTATAATTTTTTTGATATGTTGTTGGATTCGGTTGGCTAAGATTTTGTTGAGAATTTTTGCATCTATATTCATCAATGATACTGGGCGATAGTTTTCTTTTTTGGTGGTATCTCTGTCTGGTTTTGGAATGAGGGTGATGGTGGCATCATAGAATGTCTTTGGGCGTATTCCTTCTTCTTCAACGTTTTGAAAGAGTTTAAGGAGGATGGGCACCAGATCCTCTTTATATGTTTGATAGAATTCGCCTGTGAAGCCGTCTGGTCCTGGGCTTTTATTTGTAGGGAGTGTTTTTTTGACCTCTTCAATTTCATTTCTAGTGATGGGTCTGTTCGGTTAGTCTGTTTCTTCTTGATTCAGTTTTGGCGGGCTGTAAGATTCTAGAAAATTGTCCATTTCTTCCAGATTGTCAAATTTGTTGGCATATAGTTGTTCATAGTATTCTCTTATGGTTTTTTGTATTTCTGCAGTATCCGTTGTGATTTCTCCTTTTTCATTTATAATTTTGGTTATTTGAGTTCTCTCCTCTTTTGAGTGAGTCTGGCCAGGGGTTTGTCAATTTTGTTTACCTTTTCAAAGAACCAGCTCTTATTTTTATTAATTTTCTCTATTGTTTTTTGACCAGATACATACAACAAATATTAACAGATATAAAGGGAGAAATTGATGGGAATACAATCATAGCAGGAGACTTTAATACCCCACTCACACAAATGGACAGATCCTCTAGACAGAAAACCAATAAAGCAACAGAGATCCTAAAGGAAACAATAGAAAAGTTATACTTAATTGATATCTTCAGAACACTACACCCAAAAAAATCAGAATACACATTCTTCTCAAGTGCACATGGAACATTTTCAAGAATCGACCACATATAGGGACACAAAGCTAACCTCAAAAAATTGTGGAGCATAGAATTTATTTCAAGTTTCTTCTCTGACCACAATGCCATGAAATTAGAAATCAACCACAGGGAAAAAAATGAGGAAAAACCTACCATGGATACTAAACAATATGCTACTAAGAAACCAATTGGTCAATGAGGAAATCAAGAAGGAAATTAAAAAAATACCTTGAAACATATGATAATGAAGACACAACCTCTCAAAATCTATGGGATGCTGCAAAAGCTCAGAGGGAAATTTATAGTGATACAGGCCTTTCTCAAAAAAGAAGAGAGATCCCAAATTGACAAGTTAACCCTCCACCTAAACAAATTAGAAAAAGAACAAAAAAGACCAAAAGCCAGCAGAAGGAAGGAAATTATAACGTTCAAAGAAGAAATCAATAAAGTAGAGATTCAAAAAACAATAGTGTATGAAGAAATACTAACACAAGAGCTGTAGATTGGGAACTTAGGCTTGCTGTTGCTATGCACTCTGTGAAGTGATGTGTCACTGAATGACATTGGTCCCCAGCTGCCTTATCTAAAACAGGAGAGAAAACTGTGAAGTATATGACCAGGATAGTTTTCTAAACATCCTTTTACCATTCTGTTAAGGGATCCAGTTCCTCTGGGCATCTACAGACTTGTGAGCCAGGTGGAGTAAGGTGAATCCTTTAGTTGTTTTCAGGAACCATTAAGAAAGAATCTCTTTTGGGGGGATCTTAGGGAACATAGAAGTAGTGATGAAAAGTCAGAGGCATTTGTGCCCATGGTTTCACCTTCACGGAAGAATTGGTGGCAGAGAAAAAGTGGTGAGCTCAAGCAAACAGGGGCAAAGTTTACAAAGAATGCCTTTCTTTGGTTTGTTACATAAGCCAGGTAGATAAACTCAGACTATAAACATTTAAAACAGAAGTAAAATGATTGAGGTATTATAATATCAACTACTGGAGATGATCATTTTACTGTCAGTCTTAGTTTACCAGGAAAATGGAAATCATATTTGAAAATTCTGGTATCCAGGGTCATTGTAAGGTTGAAAATGGACCATGAAAATATGCTTTGAAAATTCAGGTGTCCTTACTAGCATACTCATGAATAGAAAATTAACAAACAATAAATGGATAGATATAATGAAAAGTATAGTGCTGGTGTTTAAGAATCTGGAAATGTGTCATTCAGTAATATTTGAGGTTTTCCTGTTATCACATAGACTAGCTGTATGCCCTTAATATGTATGATCCTCTGTTTTCTATATTCTATAACATGATGCTAGTACTTCAAGTGAAAGTGTAATGAAAAATTTAGAAAATGTGTGTGTGGAAATTGAAAAACACCATAAAAATAAAATCTTAAATATGAGTATCACAGATATAGAAAAAAACTAAATTTCATAGTTATATATTACTTATATTACAATATCTTTTCCAAGAGCAATATTTGTAAACAAATATTACACGTTTTTCTTACCCATATCAATAGTTGTGTGTGTGTGTGTTTGTGTGTGTGTGACATAGTAGGTTATCAAACAGTAACAATCTCAGAGGAGAGTCCATCCCTGATCCCTATAATTTCTATGTAAATCTTATTTCCAAATATGTGCAAAAACAGATACAGACACACAGAAACACATATCTATCAGCCATTCTTACTATTTTAAGCATACTTAATGGAAGGCATTTACATATTTAATTCCAATTTTATTTTAAATTCAGTTATTATATTGTGAGATTTATATATGATGATGTCTGTAGTTATATTTCATCATTTTCAGTGCTGCAGTATAATATATTGTAACGTATGAAAATATGACATTATTATATTGATATGCTTTTTGATTTTTCAAAGTTTTTCTATTATTAAAATTGCTGGTGGAGTTCCCTGGTGGCCTAGTGGTTAATGAGTCAGCATTGTCACTGTTGTGGCTGGGGTTTTCTCCCTGTCCCTGGAATTTCTGCATGCTGTGGGCACAGTCAAAAAATAATTACTGCTAAAAACTTCATTGATCATGTCTTTTTAGGCACACATCAATGAGTTTTGAAATAATATATCCATGAAATAGGATTGAAAGCTTATAAAGTCATTGTAAATTTATGAAATATTTTTGCTAGATTTCCAAAGCTATGGTGGGAATTTGCAAAAACGATGGGAGTATATAGGATATCTCAAAATCTCTGCAGTTTTAAGCTAAATGCTTTAATTGAGTCGCTCCATATATTTACACGTTTGATATTTTCAGTCTTATAATTTTTCACCAATAAGAAAGGTATGAAATGGTATCTCATGATATTAATAATGTATTAAACTTGTAACTACAAGATTCTCCTTATATATTTACTATTTTTTAAAATAGAGCTTATGTTATGCCCAATCTTATTATTTGATTTTTATTAATGAATTTTAGGACTACTTTATATATCCTAGATTCTAAACCTTTTACAAATTTATGTTTAAAACATTAGTTCTTCCAACATTTGAATTGTTTTCTAATTGTCTTTAAGATACCTTTTTATTATTAGAAATTCTTACTTGTAATTTAATGTATTAATATTTTCCTTTTTGGTCAATACTTGTATTTCTTAAATGAGAAATTTCTCCTATGCAATGATATAAAACTCATCTCTTGTATTATACTCTAGTTCATTTATAGTTTTGACTTTTGTTATTATGACCCCAACCCACATGAAATGAGTTTTTGAAAGTGGTGCAAGGGAATTTTATTTTCTATAGGGATAAGTAGGGTTATTTCCTTTTTCTCAATACTCTGAATTTTCGCCGTTTTTCAAATTTTTATTGAAATACATATCTATCATGTTACTATCACCACCTTTATTACCATATCTTTAAAACTTGATATTTAGAAAAGCAATTTTTTTCTAGTTTGTATTCTTCCAGAGTAATTTAGCTCTTCCTGAACTTTTCTTTTTCATGTGAATTTTATAATCAGTATGTGAAATTCTTGCAAGATACTATTGGACTTTGACTAGGGTTACATTGCCTTTATATAGGTATACATCAATGTGGGTGAACTATTTAAAATATTAAGTCTTCCAATCCATGAAGATGGTATATCACCCCATTTGTTTAGTTTTTTTTTAAACACTGAAGAATTATCAATTATTTGCATATTTCAAGATTTTTTTTGTTTGTTTTTGAACATGTGTTCCCTCTCCTTGGACAGAATGCATTATTGCTAATTTAGTAGATTTTAGAAATCAATTTACCAGGTAAGAGTGACTGCATTCCTAATCCAGTTTTTCTGTTTTACAATGCAAATACACTTCACATTCATAAGAAAAAAATCTTTCTTTTTTATGTCTTTCCAAAAAATTAAAAAAGAATCTGCCTAATGACCTTGCATATAATTTGTCATATATTATTTATTTAGCTATTTTATTTTATTTTATTTTATTTTATTTTATTTTATTTTATTTTATTTTATTTTTGATTTGTTTTACACTGGCTTTCTTTAATTCTATCCACTGTGGAATATATTAAACTTTCAAAAATTACCTTTGCTTTCAATTGTTATTGCTTCTTTTTAAACATAAAAGAGTGATGCAAAGGGGTAAAAAGATATGAAGATCAATAGCAATTCAGCCGTCAAGTATCTGCTATGTGCCAAAAAACATAGAGGAAGACTACATATCTTGTGGCTAATCCTTATAAGAATCCTAGAACATGCATTTTATTGACATATTTCACAGATGATAACACTAAAGTGTTTTTGTTTGTTTGTTTGTTTGTTTGTCTTTTTTGCCTTTTCTAGGGCCACTCCCGTGGCATATGGAGATTCCCAGGCTAGGAATCTAATTAGAGCTGTAGCTGCCCGCCTATGGCACAGCCACAGCAATGCGGGATCCAAGCCACATCTGCAACCTACACCACAGCTCACAGCAACACTGGATCCTCAACCCACTGAGCAAGGCCAGGGATGGAACCTGCAACCTCATGGTTCATAGTCAGATTCATTAACCACTGTGCTACGATGGGAACTCCCCCTCTAAAGTTATTTTTTAAGATTTTTATGTTTTCCATTATAGGTAGCTTACAATGTTCTGTCAATTTGCTACCATACAGAAAAGTCACCCAGTCATGCATACATACATACATTCTTTTTCTCACATTATCCTTCATCATGCTCCATCATAAGTGACTAGATATCATTCACAATGCTATACAGAAGGATCTTATTGCATATCCATTCTAAAGGCAATAGTTTGCATCTATTAACCCTAGATTCCCAGTTAATCACACACACCCCCTCTCCCTCTTGGTAGTTTCATGTCTGTTCTCCAAGACCATGAGTTTCTTTTCTGTGAAAAGTTCATTTGTGCCATATATTAGGTTCCAGATATAGGTGATATCATATGGAATTTGTCTTTCTCTTTCTGACTTACTTCACCTAGTATGAGAGTCTCTAGTTCCATACATGTTGCTGCAAATGGCATTATTTTGTTATTTTTTATGGCTAAGTAGTATACCATTGTGTACATATTACACTCTTCTTAATCCATTCATCTATCGATGGACATTTAGGTTGTTTCCATGCCTTGGCTATTGTGAATAGTGCTGCAATGAGCATATGGGTGCATGCGTCTTTTTTAAGGAAAGATTTGTCTGGATATATGCCCAAGAGTGGGATTGCTGGGTAATATGGTAGCTTTATATTTAGTTTTCTGAGGTACCTTCTCACTGTTTTCCATAGTGGTTGTAGCAATTTACATTCCCACCAACTGTGTAGGAGGGTTCCCTTTTCTCCACACCCTCTCCAGCATTTGTTATTTGTGGACTTATTAATGATGGACCATTCTGACTGGTGTGAGGCAGTACCTCATAGTAGTTTTGATTTGCATTTCTCTAATAATCAGGGATGTTGAGCATTTTTTCATGTGCTTGTTGGCCATCTGTATATCTTCTTTGGAGAAATGTCTATTCAGATAGTTTGTCCATTTTCCAATTGGGTTGTTGGCCTTTTTTGCTGTTGAGTTGTATAAGCTGATTGTATACTTTAGAGATTAAGGCTTTGTCAGTTGCATCATTCGAAACTATTTCTCCCATTCTGTAAGTGGTCTTTTTGGTTTTTTTTATGGTTTCCTTTGCTGTGCTAAAGCTTGTCAGTATGATTATGTCCCATTGGTTTATTTTTGCTTTTGTTTCTGTTGCCTAGGGAGACTGACCTGAGCAAATATTTGTAAGGTTGATGTCAGAGAAAGTTTTGCCTATGTTCTTTTGTAGGAGTTTGATGGTGTCTTGGCTTACATTCAAGTCTTTAAGCCATTTCGAGTTTATTTATTTTTTGCATGATGTGAGGGCGTGTTCCAGTTTCATTGATTTATATGTCGCTGTCCAGTTTTCCGAGCACTATTGCTGAAGAGACTCTCTCTTTCCCATTTTATATTCTTTCCTCCTTTGTCAAAGATTAATTGACCATAGGAGTCTGGGTTTATTTCTGTGTTCTCTATTCTGTTCCATTGGTCTGTCTGTCTGTTTTGGAATCAGTACCACACTGTAGTACTACACTGTCTTGATTCTCACGGCTCTGTAATATTGCCTGAAGTCTGGGAGAGTTATGCTTCCTTCTTGGTTTTTGTTCCTCAGGATTGCTTTGGCAATTCTGGGTCTTTTATGGTTCCATATAAGTTTTTGGCTAGTTTGTTCTGGTTCTGTGAAAAATGTTGGACTTCCCCTATGGCTCACAAATATGAGAACATTCTAATTATAATTTTCCAAATGCTCATTGCTGTCTTGTAGAAGTGCAGCCAATTATAGAATATTAATTTTGATTCTAGAAATACTGATACATTTTCTTATGAATTCAATAATTTATTGTAAATTTTTAGTGTATATGTATTCAATTATTTTGGTCAAAAAAAATTTAGTTGTGTTTTCTCCTTTGCAAACCTCATACATTTTTTTTTCCTGTCTTTCTGTGCTACTTAGTTCTTCTAGGATAATATTGGATAGAAGTAGTTATAGCAGACATGTTTACATCTTGATTTTATTTTTATTTTTCTATTTTTCTGCCATTTCTACAGCCACTCCCATGGCATATGAAGGTTCCCATACTAAGGGTCGAATTGGAGCTCTAGCCGCTGGCCTACACCACAGCCACAGCAACGCGGGATCCAAGCCGCATCTGTGCCCTACACCACAGCTCACGGCAATGCTGGATCCTTAACCCACAGAGCAAGGCCAGAGATCAAACCTGCAACTTCATGGTTCCTAGTCTGATTCGTTAACCACTGAGCCACAATGGGAACTCCCTACACCTTGATTTTAGAGGAAGTTTTAATAATTATTTATTTAATATAAAGTATGTTTTATGTGTGTGTGTGTTTCTATATATTTGGCAAAGTGTGTAAATGACAGTGTTCAGTACAGTAAGCCATATGAGAATACTTTTTCTTTTCTATCATGTGCTCACTTAACTATTAAATTTGCATTAAAATATTTAATCAAATTTATGCATATTTTATTTTTTTCTCAATTTATATTCTCCTGAATTACTGCAGATATTATATCAAGTGGGAAGAATCCAGTGAATAGTAGATATGCTAAGGTCTAAAGGTACAAGAATGAGGAGAAGTGAATATACTGTCTATGTGACATGGCATAAAAATGTGCCTCTTCGAAGACTGCCATCAGTTAACTACAGATGAGATTGTGCCAAATGATAAGCATAATTTGCCCTTAAATGAAAAGTCAGAGTCTCAAATAAAATAAAACTAGTGACAAGTCAATCATTAATTAAAGTTCCAGAAGCTTGATTTTAACAAGCAGCTAAATGCTTGTTAAACTCACCAGATTTCAGTCTACATAGGCCAAGTGATGTGGGGAGGTAGACAGCATAATTCAGTCAGTAAATTTACATGTCCTAGCATGGATTACTGTCTTTCAGGAATGGTCATTAATACTTAAAAAATACCTCAGAGGTCATGAGGTCTAACAACTCACCTAATGGAAGAAACTTTCTTTTGTAGTCACAATGCTTTTAATGTGTTTTTCTCCCCACTTCTAACTTGGCGTATGTATTAGCTTCTGGAAACTTTATTTTCAATTGCAAGAAAACAGACCATGTGTTGTTCATATACATCAAGAAACTAGCTTCCAGGCCTATTTTTAAAATGTACACAGGACAGTAAGCTCAACAAAATCAAGAAACAGAAAGAATTGGAGAAAAAAGTAAAAGAATTTGGATTGGTGACTGGAGCCAAGTGGACAGCTATAGAGTGTGCTTGGGGCAGGGGGGGTTATTATCTCCAAATCAATGCCCAGTTTACTCATCCTGAGTGATTGCTCTGGTGTGCAACAGAAAAGAGCATTACCCAGCACTGGGGGAATCATATATCCACATAAGGTGACATGTGGATTGAACTCAAGCTAAAGACACCTGGTTATGAGAGATAGCCCCTATAAGAGAATATATAAAGAAGATGATTTCACGGACTTCTGAGCTCCAGTTTTTTCATCATTCACTTTCTCATAGGTATGTGTCAACAGTGAATAACTTGTGGGATGGTTTTCTTTATAGACTCCAGTCTTCATCAGCATGAAAAATGTTAACTTTTTCACTTTTGGGGCTCTTTCTTTGGTGTATTCTATGGTGAATCAATATCCAATATGTTAAAGTCGCATTTCAACTCCAGACAATTTTGTAAATATGGTGATAATTTATGGGTCAAATTAAAATATGATAAATTTCCAGATTGTTTCCTGAGTGCCTATACCATTTTGTTAGGTATATGAGAGGATGGGGGGAAACTACTAAAGTTCAGCAAGAAGAAATTCTGTAAGGTGTAGACCATCCTGTATCTGAGTCAATGCATATGGTACAACTCATAGAACTCTACACACCAAAAACACATACTTCTTGCTCTATGTAAATCTATACATATAAATAAAAGTCACACCAATTTTTAAATTAGACATCTTGTCAAACATTCTTTGGGGAAAAAACAGACAAGAATTTTCAAATACATTAAGAATTTTCACTCAAAATTCAGCAATGCAATAAACAAATCACTGCCTTTCTTGCTCTTTTTCTTTTATACTCTTCTATATTTGATACATTTCAAATTCTTTTGTACTTTCAATTTTGCATTAAATATATGCTATTTAAAAGTTACCATTTCCATCAGTTTTGAGAGGTGCAGAATTGCTCTGTAATTGTGGTTAGTGTTCACTTGATTATTCAAAAATAGGTCTGACAGATTTTTTATGGAACAGTTTCCACATATGGACCATATAAGAATTTGAACTAAGGTTGGAGTTCCCACTGTGGCTTAGTGGGAACAAATCTGACTAGTATCCATGAAGATGCAGGTTAGACCCCTGGCCTCGCTCAGTGGGTTAAGGATACTGTGTTGCTTTGAGCTGTGGTGTAGTTCACAGAAGCGGCTCAGTTCTTGCGTTGCTGTGGCTGTGTCAAAGGCCAGCAGTTGCAGTTCTGATTCAACCCCTATTCAAACCTCCATTTGCCATGGGTGCAGCCCTAAAAATATATTAAAAAAAATTGAACTAAGGTAATAGGTAATGAAAAGGGGACTCATCATAAAATGTGCTTTTAATACTACTTGACCACTTTAAGGCCCATATAAGACAATCTGTACATTCATTTAGGTCATTTTTATTGCAGTGATTGTTGCCACATTGACACTGTGTTATAAAAACAGCATGCCACATCCACCCTGTCCCTTTAGTAACAATTCTAATGCAGTGTGATGAAAACATAGGCTGTGTCATATGTTATATGTTATGTATTGCTAATTGGACATTTAAAAATGTTTAATAATAACTGAAGCTGCACTGTGTCTAATGTATCATGGAATAAATGTGTCAAATACCAGCGGTATGCTCTAAAACTTTAAGAGAGGCAGATCATACAGCTCGGATGTCGTCGTTTGTGCCTGAATTGGGCAGCAATGGAATTCAAGCAGCAGATGATGAAAATCATGAAGTCAGGATATTTTCTCTCTTTTGAAAAAAAGGCTGCATAAAAAATGTTAATCTGATCCACCACCGTGTTGGTAGCTCACTCTGCTTAAACTGACTTCAAATGGAGTTACATTGATCAAATAAGCTAGTGTCATCATTTGTTGGCCAGAGAGCAGGAAAAAAAGATTTTCTTAAAATATCTAATCTGTGACTAAGAATTTCTATGTAAATAATGTCAAGGGAAGAGACTGTCTCATAGTTATAGCCATTCACATGAATTTTGTGGCTGCCCAGAACGGGCAGACCCTCCTATAAGGAAGCCCTTGGGGAAGATCATTAAACCAAGGGGTGATCCATGTAACTGTCAGTGGCTTCATTAAATTCTTCCTAAGATGTAGAAGCAAAATGAACATTTTAGAAACAAATCTGGAATAAAGGACAGATGGAATTAAATACACTTGTATGGCAATATTCATCTTCTGTCTGATTTATAGACAAATGTATTTCTATCTTCTGATTTGGCACAACTTTCAAATTTTCATGTATTCATTCATTCATCAAATAGATGGTCTTGAGAATTGTATTATGCCTTGGAAAGATACCAGTGATCTAGCTGCACTTCCAACCAAAATTCCTCATTCCTAGAAAGTCTTAGTTCCTAGAATTTGGCCTTTGAGACTGACTTGTTTCTTTCATACAGATGTAGAAATCTATTTGTGTTTTCATGTATTCATAAATACATTCAAACCTTTTTTTCACCTTATTACTGAACCTTTGCTTAAATCAAAAGCTGATTTTTTTTAAAATTGAATTCCTTTCCTAGGGCTTCCTATAGTTGAATCCCAGCCTCTATATTGATTCATGAATATTGACCCCTAAATGACTATTTATTTTATTTATCCTCAAATTTTTTTTGTTAGAGGAACAGATAATTACATTATTAATTTCCTCCTAACTCATTTCCTCACTAAGATTGCAAAAATTTCTCGTGTATTCGTCTTTATTTATGTATGACATACCTGAGTTTCAACCTTGGACATGGGCAAGACCAACTATTCACTAAAACTTGACCCAAACTTCAAGTTGGATCAAAGGATTCTACTGCAGGAAATTTGGCGTTCTCTCCCATCAGTGATATCTACCCAGTAATAAGTTTCCAAGTGAACCATACATCTCATCATCCTTCTTTTCTTCTGCTCTCTCAGCTAGAAATAGATTATGATCACTGAGTATGAGGGAAAGTTTGGGGAATAAATGCTGTCAAATTATTATTACCTGTCTGACTTCACCTATTGTCCTTATATCACACATAAATGCAGTGCTGGTCTTTAGAGTTCTTCATCTAAAAATACAGTAAAAAGGAAAAAAAAAACTTTTCAGATATGGTAGCTTGATCATTTCCTTAAGAAACAAACATGTCTCTGAAAGTTTTACTTAATCAAATTTTAACAGGACTTTATGTTTAAAATTTTATTCTATTTCAAGTAATTCCCCAAGAATATTATGGCTATTATTTCATATTTTTTCTGCAGTTTAGCATTTGGTCCAGAGAGTTTTAAAGTGGATTTTATTTATTACAAATGACTTTTGTCAATAGTCCTACCCCCCCAAACCCCTTTCTATATTAGTACTAAACATATATTTTTTAAATAAAGCATCAATTGTTTTCCAGAAGACATACTTTTAAATACCCTGTATGCTATTTCAGACTCGTGACTCTAAGGAAGCAAAACAGTGAGTGTTTAGGGTTTAATCTTTAATAAAAAAGTTCCCCAAACTCAATTAAATTCTTACTGAATCTTGAGTGAAAATGAAATATACTAAACCCCAAGAAGCAGCTGCAAATGTCTAATACATTGGATAACAAGGATTAGAATGCTGGTTTGGGCTCATATGTCTTCGTTTGGTTATTAGACATTAAGAATGGGATTTTAGGAAGCTCTCCTAGATGCATTAGTCCCAGTAAAGTACTTACCAGATAATTCATTATAGTCTTTTTTTTGGGGGGAGGGGTTGTAATTTAGAAGAATGCAATTAAAATTGAACTTGATAATTAATTCTGAACTGGTGAGAACTAGTTCCAGAGATTATGACTATAATGCTCTGTAGTCATTGATATAAATATTCATGAGGTTTCATTGTTTTATGGTTTTCTCAAGCACACAGCTTATCTGAAGAAGTAAAATTAAAGTACCATTATTTAACATTACAATGCAAATAAGAATCAATGAAGAAAGAATAGTTAATTCACTAGGGAATGTGAATACATGTAGGCACACGTAGAGAATACATCACATATGTATAAATACAATGTCTCCTGAACATATAAATTAGAAGATTGGGAAGAGAGCAGAGAAAAAGTGATATGGTTAAACAATTTTGAATCTTAATCTGGTCAACATTGGGTGAATGAAATTCATTGAAATCGACTTAACCTACCACCAAAAATCAATCAACGTATAAGACTAATCGTGTGCAGGAGAAGAGAGAATGAGAAAATAGTCTTTCTTACTCTATTTCCATCTTTTACTGAGTCATAATGCCATCCATACCTGACCTTGAAGCAGATTCATCTATAACATGAAATTTTCAAGTAACCTGATAGAATAAACAAGCTATGATGAATGGATGGATGCATGGGTAGAAAATACAAAGAGAGAAGTAGCCAGAAACCACCAAGCTAGGAAAATTGAAATGGTTGGGGTGGGGGTATGGGAGGATTGGGGAGTGGAGCAGAAGAGAGTGAAATTTCAGACCATAGTCTTTCATGTGGTTTAATTTTAAAAAAATAGGTCTTAATAGGATTCTTATAATTGCTATTTGTTTATATTCTCAAACTTGATGAAGAAAGAATCAGCACAAACAGTATATTCATTGAAAACTTTATACAAATTTGAGGAAGATTTAAGTCCTCTGTACTGGCAGGCTCAGTTCATTTATTGTTAAGCACCACAAAGTCAAATTCAGTATTATGTGATTAAGCTGCATCTGTCTCTGTGCAAGCACTCACCATATTTCTTTAAGTTCAGCAGGTGTTTTGCAAATAATCTAAAGGATTTTGTACAAAATTAGTACCTATAATAAAGCAATGCTGATGAAGAGACAGCTTTTTATATCACTGATATATTATAGTTTCTTTCTAATAAATGTCATTGCTAGATATTTCAAAACCTGAAACAGATTTGCTGACTGCACTGTTTTGAAGCATATTTTCTGTGCCTTATTGCTAAGATGTTCTTTTATAGACATACAGTTTAGAAATTTTATTTGACACTGTTGACTACTAAATTAGCAGCTTTTCAACTTTGCAAGACTTCTGTCACACAATTGAGATAAAAGGTAGGATGCATCACTTTGCATTAATCTTTCTGGAACTGTCCTAAGACAATCTGTGATATATTAATTGAAGCTCTAATTTGAGAAACAAATGAAAACAAGGCTGTTATTTTGCTGTAGTTTGTTCCAACCCCCCCCTCTTCTCGCTCTCTCTCTCCATTTCCCTGTTGAAAAAAGAAAAAACTTTTCTCTTAGACACACACACACACGCAATATGAATAGTCAAACTATAAATCATAGATCTTTTCATTTTGAATTGCCTACAACTTAACACTATAAAGCTAAAAGCATTCTTTAATTGGAAGTCTTACTTGTGAGTCCCATTTAGCCTTCAACTGTTAGCATGCTTCTGTTCCCTGGGTTGACATGTTGGTAGAATTCTGGTGGTCTAGCTGGGAAAATTTGTTTATTCGGTTAGATGTTTCAGTTAGTGAATTGTACATATTATGGAATCAATCCCTTAGTTCATCATTTGAATTTACTACTTTCAGTGGGCACCAAAAAAGACTCAAGTATCAACATAAACCACAGATGGCAGCACTAACAGAGCTGGCCCTAACCTATAGGTTCAGAAAGTTCATAAATAAGGACAAAAAAAAAAGACTTAAGGCCAAGTTTCTGGTAGAGCCCTAATATCTGTCATAAGGAACTAGAATGAAGAGAGACTGACCCTCTCTTTCCAACTACAGCCCAAACCCCTCACCTAGAACATGAAGGAAGAATACAAATATCACAATCCCATTCAATCACCTCTAAAATCTAATTCTGTGAGATAAGCTGCTTGTAGTGAAGAGAAAGAAATATTAGCCACAATGCTACTCTGATGAGCTGTGTCAAAAAATCTACCTTCATTGAAAAGCACTTTCTATGTGCTGACTATATCATAAAGTGAATATTAAAAGTATAAAAGATTTTATTTCACAAAGAGTATGTAATTCACACCAATATTCAAGTCACATAGGAAAAACAAGAACCACACATATAAGGGGATGCTAAATGTTAACTGAGAATCAGTGCAGGCACAAATTTCAATTTATACAATGAGGTGGTCAAATATTTCCATGGACAGAGCCTGTATACCTCAAAAGGTAAGAAGGGATGTGAGACACATCTTGGGCAGAAACAATATAAGATGTACAGGTGGGGATATTCTTATTATACTCAGGATGTAGAAAGTTGCAAAGGATGTTGTTCCCATGATAATAATTTTAAAAAGCTGATTATACTACCAAAGCGTAAATTTCCAATAGTACCCCTGGAGACTGCGTTTATAAGAAATCAGGTAACCTGAAATATAAGTGTGAACAGCCCCTCCAATGAGAGATGTGCTGTGTAAATCTACCTGTGGAAGGGCACAGGAAAAAGAACCACCCTACTAGGCACAATAAAAGCAGGTAAAAATTAATGTGGTATATTTTTAAAGAATGGCCAGTGGTCAACTGTGGGCTTACATGTCAGTCTAAAATAGTCAGGAACATCTGACTAAAGGGACCTTGCCAAAGCCCAATGCTCACTCCCATGAGTCTTCTCTAGATACCCACATGAAAGATTGTGGGTAGAAAAGGAAACCAGAGAAACCCTCTGTTATTGATGTAGGTATAGAAACAAAGACATTGAGCTCTTAAGTTGTTCAGTTGTATAAAAATAGGCCTGTTTTTGTTTTTCCTAGACTTTTTTTCTCCTATAAATCAAAAGTATATAACCAAAAAGACTGTGACCCACAAAGGCTAGAAGGTTAAAGGCAAACTCTACATCTGAAAAAAGGAAAAGGAATCTACATTTATTCAAAATTAATTTCCATGTCCTGATAACCCTCTTCTGATACCAAGTATCTTCTTCTGATACCAAGTAGAGGCCTCCTACTTCTGGGAGCTATCAATAAAGATTAATTGCAGTAGTTCCCATGGTGGCTTCACAGATTAAGGATGCAACATTGTTTGTGTGAGGATGTAGGTTTCATACCTGGCCTCACTCAGTGGATCGAGGATCTGGCATTGCTGCAAGCTTAAGCATAGTTTGCAGATGTGGTTTGGATCCAGTGTTGCCATGGCTATGGTGTAGGCCTGCAGCTGCAGCTCTGAGTTTTGACCCCTGACCTGGGAAATTCCATATGCTGCATGTACTTCCATTAAAAAACAAACAATAAAAGACTAATTGCAGACACAAGGCAGATTTGTGTTGTCTTAGGGAAGGAAGTTTGGAACTCTGAAAAAGCCCCTACCTAAGGTTATAGTTCACAGGCCTGCCCTAATATAGAAGCTAGACCAGAACAACAGAGAATCTCCCTGACATGATCATGAAACTAGTAAAAAGTAACAAGCAATAGCATTATACCACTAGCAGAGGTGGAATGGTTTAGAGAAATATTGTTTTTACTGTGGTAGAGACTTGCAGGGTTGGATGAAAGCTGAGGAAGCAGAAATAACTCTGAAAAAATTAACCAAATTTTTTTTGTCTTTTTGTCCTTTTAGAGCTACACCTGAAGCATATGGAAGTTCCCAGGCTAGGGGTCTAATTGGAGCTGTTGCTTCTGGCCTACACCAGAGCTGCAGCAACGTCAGATCCAAGCTGCATCTTCAACGTACCCCACAGCTAGTGGCAATGCTGGATCCTTAATCCACTGAGCAAGGCCAGGGATAGAAAATGCAGCTTCATGGTTCCTAGTTGGATTCATTTCCATTGTGCCACGATGGGAACTCCCAAAATTTTAGCACAAATACTAGGCACTAGTCCTCTGGAAGAGAAATTTGAATCTTTTCCCCACTGAAGATAGCTATAGTAATGACAACTCCTGTGTCCTAGTCAACTCCTGACTTGATTTACTCAACTGTCCATGCTAAAGCCTGGTCAAAGGAGAGGGATCTAATTTTACTAGGCAAATTATTTTTATCTCAATCTCTCCTGTCACAATGGAAAGTTAAACATAAAGTCAAGAAAAAAAAAAGACCATTTGATCCATTGTCAAGAGGCACAGCAACCAGCAAAACCAGACTCAGAGATGATACAGATTTTGGAATATTTAGAGAAAGATTTTTTTAAATAACAATGACTAATCTGTTAATAGTTCCTTTAGGGAAAATGAAGAATGTGTATGAACAAACAGAAAATAATATTAATTATGTTTCTTAGCCTGAATCCAGTGCATTCTGAAACCCAGATGTGGGTATCAAGCACAGACATAACTCCAGGGCAGTCTGTTAGTACTGGCTAAGGAAAGCATAAAGCTAACTCCTAGTGCTCAGAGTGTGAGAATTTCCTGTTTATTTTTTTCCTCTATTCTTTTACAAGCCTTATGATAAACAATACCATTGTGGCAGCTGTAGAGTCCTCAAAGAAGATGGTGGTAGTTACAATTCTGAGGGAAGAAGACTATTCCTCACCAATAGATATATTGGAGGAATGAAATGTATTAAACCCATCATCAATTCTGTAATACTTTGAATTCTTATCTTTCTCAATGTTCCAGCTACTCTTTTTCAGTATCCTCAATGCAACTGCTCTATAAGTTGTGCATATCTTTTGTAGCTATATTCAGTGAGAAAAAAGGTTTTTATTTATTGTTTGTAAGTTTTCCTTTGACCTAGAACTGGAATTCTAGAAAATATTCAGCTGGCTATAAAGCAAGTCAAATGTGTGGAATTTTGCTAAAATAGGGACAACGGAAAAGTTTATAGCAGTAAATGTTTATAATATAGACTATAAAAATCTCGAATCAATGTTTTAATTATTTACCTTAAGAAACAAGAAAAATAAGAAAAAACCAAAAGTAAGCACAGGAAGTAAATAACATCATCATATAAATATGGTACATATTTTGCTAAATTCATCCTTAACAAGATCATTTTTGATGCTATTATAAACACTTTCTAAAATTTCTATTCACAATTGTTTATTGACAGTGTATAAAAGAGATATTTATGTGCACACCACACACACACACACACACACACACACACACACACTCTCTCTCTCCTTCTCACCTCTAACCTTGTTAGAGCTGCTTATTAGATCTAGGAATTGTTTTGGTAGATACATGAGAATTATATAAGTAGACAATCATGTATGCAAATAAATATTTTTATTTATTTCTTTTTAGTAAAGTTTTATTTATTTTTCTTACCATATTGTACTAATTAGAAACTCCACAATGTGAACTGAAATGATATCAGTAGACATGATGAATGGCTGAGACCAAGTAAGAGCACGGTTAGTGAGCATGATTAGTATAAAAGAGCAAAGGTCAGAAGAGGTTATCAGTGTGACTCAATTCATTTGATATTGCTAATTAATGAGGTTCCCAAAGACAAAATAAATGGGCATGGCACTTAATGCCTTCTTGATTTGTGTTATGGACTAAATATTTGTATCTCCCCCAAATTTCTATGTTGAGACCCTACACCTCAATGTGGTGGTATTAGACAATGGGACCCTTGGGAGGTAATTAGAATTAGATGAGGCCATGATATCAGAGCCCTCATAAATTAGATTAATACTCTTATAAGAGTCAAAAGGGAGTTTGCTTCCTCTCCTCTACCATGCAAGGACCCAACAGAGACCAGAGACATTGAACCAGAAAGCAAGCTCTCCTCAGACACCAAATCATCTGGCACCTCGATATGAGACTTCCAAACTTCAGGATTGTGAGAATAAATATTTGTTGTATGAGGCACCCAGTTTAAGTTTGGTTATAGAAGCCTGAACTAAAGCAATCAGTATAACAAAAAAACCTCTATGTCTGGTAACAAGAATCCTTAATTGAGTTCACATGATAGAGAATAATGGTGCTTTATATAGTTTTAAGTCCTGACTCAGTTCATAGATCTAGAGCTTCCTGAATTAAAATTAGACCCTAAGTTCCTTTAAGGAAAGATCTTATAATATATTCAGAAGTGTTATACTTTAATCTTCTTCTTAACTTTCCCCAAGATAACCTTTAACAAATAGATATTGGGAAAATGAAAACCTCCAGACCTTTTGGGTGTTTGAAGACACGTCTTCTGAACTTTAATTTAAGTCCCCAGGGACTCAGTAAGCCATTGATGTCTTCTGTCAGACGTGGTTGAGTGATTAATCATATGCTGCCCTGAATGTATCTCATAGTAGTCCTAGTCAAAAAAGCAATTTAGTGGTTATTTCACCAATTCCTAAGATGATTTTCCTATAAAGACTAAGAAAATCAAATTCTGCAAAATCTGTTTGGAACAAAAGACTAACAATGCTATCCAGGTGTAGATTATATATATATTTTTTTTTCATAGTGTGATATGGGTGCATGTTGGAAACAAAGTAGAACTTAGCAACTTCTATTTGACTTTTTACTTTTAATTTAATTTAATTTAATTTTTAAAATTATTTCCCCAATACAATTTTTTTCTACTGTACAACATGGAGACTCAGTCAAACATACATGTACACATTCTATTTTCTCCCATTATTATGCTCCATCATAATTGACCAGATATAGTTCCCAGTGCTACACAGCAGAATCCCATTCCAAAGGCAATAGCTTGCATCCATTAACCCCAAGCTCCCAAACCACCCACTCCCTCGCCCTCCCCCTTGGCAACTGCAGGTCTATTCTCCAAGTCCATGATTTTCTTTTCTGTGGAAATGTTCATTTGTGCCATATATTATATTCCAGATATGAGTCATATCATGTGGTATATGTCTTTCTCTTTCTGACTTAATTTACTCAGTATGAGAATCTCTAGTTCCACCCATGTTGCTGCAAATGGCATTATGGCAT